>NC_135169.1:8947763-9020263 GCF_041146795.1 Maylandia zebra | reverse complement strand
ATCTAGCTAAGTGTAAACAGCAGTAAATACTAAATATTCAATGTTGTTGTGCAGCGCGCAGGACAGATGTGCTTCGAAGTAGTAGCCAAGAAAGGTGTAATTTAAGTCTACGAGCAGTGAACACCTGTGTGCATACCTGTGTGGATCAGCGTGCTTGTATTCCAAAGGTTTCTCCATGTAACGATCTGCTAGGGAGTGTGGGGGGGCCACAGCCCCGTCCTCCAGGGTATGAAGCAGGTATGGAGGAGATCAAAACTCCAGACATCCAGAGGCCCCCAGAACACAAGAGATCATGGAAGCCGCGCCACTGTCCCAGTAAGAGCTGAGGAGAGTCCCAGATGAGGGTTCACTCAGCAGCCGCGGAGCAGAAGCCAGGGGGAGTTGCAGTGACGCGCCCGTGAGCTCCGCCGGCAGCCAGCTGTGCCTGAGTGACCGAGCCCCAGGCCGAGAGGCCGGGGGCACCCCACCTCCGAAGTGGCCCGAGCGAGCCCCAGGTTCCAGGCCCCGATAAGCGGCCGCCAAGGAGTGAGCCGGTGTGTACCTGGACGCCCACCCCCAGACACAAAGAACCACCAACGCACCGACACCTGAGGGAGTCCGCCACCGGCAGGGGAAGTGGTGGTGGGTGGAGATAGGCCTCCAAACCTTGGAGGGCCTGAGGTGTCCCCAGAGAGGTGGTGTCTGATACCCAACCTGACATATAGACACAGACATACAGGCACACACAGACACAAACATCCATTCCCCCCCTCATGCTCTCATATGCACTCACTCCACACTCAACCAACGTGGAGACAGACATAAAGAGACGCTGTACACACGATCACACTCCCCAAGCGTACTCTACAAACCGGGTCTAGGTGCCCTTGCCCCTGGAGGGGGGAACTGCACCCAGACCCAGGTGGTGTTACCCTTTTCCCTGCGGTGGGGAGAGGCAGACCACCCCGACTCCGTAGCAGCAGGGAGGCCCCACACTCCAGACCGCAGTCGGACGGCCAACTCCTCCTAGCCCTCCCGCTCCAGCAGGCCGCAGAGAATGGGGGTGGGAAAAGACTCCAAACCTCCCTCCACCCGCTCATTGTAGTGTTGATGCATGTGTGTTCTAAGGTGCAATTAAAACCCAGGAGGGCATGGAGCTACCTGCCAAGGAGCAGCAGGTAAGCGCATAGTCCCTCCTGATAGCCCTCAATGTCTAAGTGTATTTAAAATTGAGAGGTGGGCAACGACGCCAGGGGTGAGGTGTACACCCTGATGGTAATATGGACTCCGTAATTGTGCCCACCCCCAAGATCCTATATGTATGTGTAATGAGAGTGTGAATAATGTGAATGTCTAAGTTGTGGGATAAAATTGAGGCAGAGGCAGCCGGAAGGGGACAGAGGGGGGGGGGGGGGGGGGTAGCCTCCTCTGCACCCTGGTGACATACCCCTACTCCAAGGCCCTGCATGTGTGGGTGGTTGTGGTGGAGCGGGAAGAGGGAGGCAGCTGGAGATGGGGAGGGAAGGAAGGGAGGGGCAGGTAACCCTTCCCTGGGGCCAGCTCCCCCGCTGACCCCAGTAGGCACTCCCACACTCTGCGACCCGCCAGGGAAAGGGGGCCCAGGCCCATCCAGACCGGGGCCCAGTGCAGCAGCGCCTCCCGGCCCCACAGAGCCCGGGACAGTTCACCCAACCCCTCCACAGAGAAAACTGCACCCACCCCACCATCCACTCATCTTCCAGACTACATAAGACAGTAAACGCCCAGGCTGAGATCTTCCTCCACCTCTCCTGTATCTCCCCCTCCTGCAGAGAGAGTCCCTGAAGAGAGGAAAGCTCCTGCAGATGTGACCATCTCCCCCACCAGTTGAAGAGCCCCCCAGGTGGCTCGATGCACCGGCGGCACCCTGCTCCAGGGCTGGGCCCCCATGCACCCACCCGCCCACAACCCCGGCAACACACCAACCAGGACCCAAGCCCCCGAGGCCCGGCCCGGGCCCCAGCCCAGAGACGGAGCGCCCCCAGAACCTCACGCCCATCCCGGACCCACCCAGGGGCAGCCAGGCTACCAGGTCAGTAACCCACGTCCGTCAGCACAGACCCTCCCCTAGCCCCGCTGCACGCAGCCGCGAGGAAACAGTCACCTGAGAGCCAACAGAGCCCCCAACCGGACATGACCGCTACCCCGGGTTGAGCCCCCCAAGGAAGATGCCTCCGGGGAACCCCCCGACGCCCTAAACCTGTCCCTACCCCCACACCAATCACAACAGTGAAGGCGGGACCAAACTATGACCCCCCACCCCCACTAGGTGATGGAGCTGATAAAAGGAGCCCAGAGCAATTGATCTGATGTGGTGGCAGAGGCTGTATCAAGACTAATGTAATCTAATAGATAATTTCTATATTGGTTAGAATTAAGATTATATTTATTTTACCAGTTCATGAGGACTGTTTTCTTGGCTATGCATAGGGCAGTGAAAACCATATGGGCTATATTTGTCATGAATCGCTGTGCGGCAGGCAGGAGTTGGACCCAAAGTGCAGGACTCACAGACTCAGGGAGGTGAACTCAAAACGCAGCTTTATTTGCTGGCAGGGAAAAAACATACAAACTAATCTAAACTGGGAACTTGGAAAACTCACAGAGAGACACACAGGGAGATCCACACAGCAAGAGGGACGACGCGACACTGACTCAGAGAAACACAGGGTTTAAATACACTGGGAAGTAACGAGGGGAATGAGACACAGAAGGAGGGCACAGCTGGGAGAAATCAGGACTGACGAGACAAGCAAAGCAGGACGCATTCACATGAGACACGGACCATCAAAGTAAAACAGGAAGTATCACACAGAGACGCGAACTTGACACAGTGGAGACAGCAACTAAGAAATACAGAGACATAAACCATAAGGCAGAGGACTCTAAGAACCAAAATACACAGGGAAATACTCAGCTGGGAACACAAGAGACTAGACTAGAGAGAGTAACAAAAAACCAACCATGAGAACATAATGCACAATGCAGAGTGACAGAAAACAAACTCAAACATGCAAAGACACACTTACACAGAACAGAGGGGACACAGAGAGACATGAAGGGCAAGGGATCAAAACTAGAAGCCATAGAATAAATCACACACAAGTACAATAATACAAAAATCACAAAGAACTAAAAACGCTGGGTCAGGAGACCCAGGACCGTGACAATATTCTTTTCTGAAGTGACATTATCTAAGCTGCCCAACAAACACACTAAGGGGGAAGTTGGAATGTTACATTTCAGACACTTTGATAAGTCTTCACATATCTCGCGCCAAAACCTTTGCACTGGTGGACAGAACCAAAGAGCGTGGATGTAATTGTCTGGTGTATTGCCTTGACAGTGTGAGCAGTTGTTGGAAGATGTAAAGCCCATCTTGAACATCCGATGACCTGTATAGTGCACTCTATGAAGTATTTTGTATTGTATTAATTGCAGACTGGGATTTTTAATTAATTTAAAGGTTTTTAAGCAAATCTGAGACCAGAAGTTTTGGTCTAAGCTGACTGATAAATCTGCTTCCCACTTTGCAATAGGAAGGGATATTGATTCATCTAATTTAGAAAGTGTTCTGTATATTTTAGATAATAATTTGGGGGATTTAAGAGTAAGAAAATGTGCCGCACTTAGTGGTGTTTGTAATTCAACTTGACTGAGGTTAAATTTCTTTTTTACTATGGATTTAATTTGTTGATATTCTAAAAATCTTGTCTTGTTGATCCCATATTGTTCAACTAGTCTGTCAAATGGAATAAATTCTGTTCCCTCTAATATATGTTCTAAGTATTTAATTCCTTTACAACTCCATTCTGGGAAATTAATCATATTATTGTTTTGTAATATGTCAGGGTTATTCCAGATAGGAGTACGTTTGCATGGGATTAATGAAGACTCCGTTATTTTTAGAAACTCCCACCATGCTGTCAGAGAAAAGCTGATGTTGATACTTTTAAAAACATTCATGTCTTTTGATGTTTGAGCTAATAAATGGTAGGTCTGAAATCTCTAGATCCTTGCATAGTGCCTGTTCAACATCTAGCCAGGGCTCAACTAGGAAGGTATGTTTTGACCATTCTGAGATGAACTGAAGCCTGTTGGCTAAGAAGTATTGGTAAAAATTAGGCAGATCTAATCCTCCTCTATCCTTGGTTCTTTGTAGCGTTTTTAAGCTAATACGCGGGGGTTTATCTTTCCAAAGGAATTTAGAAATATATGAATCCAGAGATCTGAACCAATCTTGTGATGGTTTGTTAGGGATCATCAAGCTCATTTTCAGTCCAACGAGTCATTTTCTGACCTAGACTAACAACACTGGTCGTCATGTGCAGCTGGCTGTGAGACCAGTGCTCAGGGACCGTCTACAGAGTGCTACACTGAAAGAACATCACATACAAATTTGCTTCCCGCACTTTCACACAAACATCTATTGTCATTATTTTTACCAAACTCTGTGGAGTCCTTTATTGGAAATTCAAATGGGATTCAAATGGTCAGACAAAAGAGGGTGATGAGGAAATATGATTAAATGTTGTCATTTTCCTTATATACCAAAGATAATGATTGACAAATGTGTTTTTACAAACTCAGTGATGGACTTTGATCAACAGGATAACCCTGATTGTTAAGGGCATTTTAAGATAAGATAAGATAAGATAAGATAAGATAAGATAAGATAAGATAAGATAAGATAAGATAAGATAAGATAAGATAAGATAAGGTGAACTGTATTTATCCCAAGGGAAATTCTTTTGTCACAAACACTCCTCTTTCAATGGAGCAGCAGCAGTCCATCTGCATCTAAAGGACAAAGGACACTCTTTCGAGGATGCCAGTGTTCACATTTTGGACAGAGAGGACAGATGGTTTGAAAGAGTGAAAGAAGCCAGGTTTCTAATCTAAACTAATCGGGTTTGCCGATTGGGCCGGTGGTTACCATGGAACCAGGCAGCAAAGGCAGGGCTCGGGAGGCGCTGAACGAAATCAGAGAAGCCGACAAGGTCAAAGGTCAGAGCTAAGAGATGATCGTTAAGTTGCATCCCTGAACTGAACACATCAGATCAGAGAACTTTTTATTTCACCTTCAGTGGTCATCATGTGCATGAGCTCTGTCCTGATTGGTGGAGAGGATCAGAGGGAGGTACTGCTGACCGCCCTTGAGATGGGGATGGTTTCCAATGGTTACGTGTTCATTCCCTACGACGCCCTGCTGTACGCGATGCCCTATCAGGTAACGACCAACAAGTTCTCAAGGAGGTTTTATTCCATTTTCTCCGATCGTCAAAAAGAAAACTGAGTCAAGCAAACTTTTCTTATTTACCACCCATACACCACCCCACTGCCTTTACATATTAATCATGACATGTTTAACTAAAGGCAGAGTTCTGATTGGTTCCCTCCCTCTCTGTTTTATCCAATCAGCACACAGTCTTCAACCAGCTGACAAATAGCACGCAGCTACGTCACGCCTATAGTGCCGTCCTGACTGTTACCATGGCATCCGACCAGAGTTTCTATGAAGCTTTCCGCGAGGCTCAAATGAGCCGAGAGATTCACTCGGGTGTCTCCGCCACAGAGGTAAACAAACAAACAACAACAAACACGGGCTTTAATGTGCTGATGGATTCAGAGGTAAACAAGTAAATAACGTGTAAACAATGTGTACGTCCCCAGTAAACGAGAGAATCTAATGTGACAAAGTGTTGTCCTGTGTCTGCAGGTGTCTCCTTTGTTTGGGACTATTTTCAACATGGTCTACTTCGTTGCAAAGGCAGTGGAAGAGCGCCGTCAGGCGGGGAGTGGACACTGGGTGACGGGCAATCAGCTCATGAAATCAGATGGAGGCTTTGATTTTCAGGGTTTCAATCAGGTCACACAGATTTCAGCACTCGCTAGCTGAGTAACTAACTAGTTGCTGCTTTCAGTATCAAAGCTGAGATAAAAGACGTTCTCCTCGTTTCCTTCAACAAACTGCTCCAGATCAGATAGACTCGTGACACTCAGAGGGAGAGAGGCAAAAACTACAACAAGGCACACTTCACGGTTTTTAAAACTATGACCTAAAACTCAAGTTTTGTTTTGTGGCAGTGAAGAGTTACTCGTGACTGAACCTTCTAGTGTCAGATGACTCTGATCTGGGAACAGTTCGTTCTGATTAAGTTAGACAGACTAATTGAGTCTCTGTGTCCACAAACACAAAAGAGTTTTAATAATTGTTTTTCACCACTTAATACAACATAATCACATCTATCCCGTCGTTAAGTGTTTGCATAAAGTTCTCTAAGGAGCTTGGAAAGATTTTCAGTGCACACTGAGAAGAATAGAAACCTCAACTCTGAAGTTTACCAGAAACCGACACACATGGACCAGAACCTTTGACTCTGAAGTTCTCCAGAGGCAAAGAGGTAAAGAGGTAAAGAACTAATCATTTGACCCTGATGACCCAGGGTGAGAGCTAAAACCTGCAGGACCTCGAGGCCTGGAGTTTGAGACCCCTGAATTAGAGGATCAATAATGGGTCAACAACCCTCTTAAGGGACACTCCCACAGACGCTTTTCTTCCCAAGCTCCTTAGACCATGATGACCTGGATGACTAAGAGACTTCACAGACATTTAGAATAAAGTTAATAAATTAATAATTCAGTTCAAATGAGGTCTTAATTACACCTGTAGTTTCTGTATGTGTCGTGATTTAGTGTTCATGTTGACAAAAGGTTGCTGTCTGGCATGGCTATAAATGTGGAAACCTCTCCACTCCCTGCAGGTATGGGCGCTGTAACTGTGCTCTTCCTCTTCCTGTTGCTCTGCACTCTGCTTGGAGGCCTTTTCTTTTGGAACAGGTTAACACACAGGCTTAATCTCACACACTCCTCTCTAACGTACCTGGTGCTTATTCTGCTTTCAGTCTGGTTCTCAGTCATCATGGTAGTCTAAGAAGCTTGGAAAGAAAAACGTCTCGACTTCTTTAAGTTTTGTGAAGACATTTCATAGGCAAAGCTTCTTGAGCTCTAACACCAAATGGTGGAATGACCGAGGCTTTAAGCCCTAGTGGGAGTTGTCCCTGGAGAGGGTCGTTGACCCATTGTTCATCATGTGACTCATCACATGAGCCGATGTATTAGTGATGTGTCAGTCGTGAACGAAATGGCTCTTAGAGCCGACTCTTTGAAGTGAACGACGCGAGCCGGCTCCTTATTGGGAGCCGTGGGATTTTTTTCTTTCTCTCACCCTCTCTCTCGCACTTTTTCCCGCTTCACTCCGCACGCGAGCCTTGTGCTTTGCACTGGGCAGAGGGGGGAGGGGCGGTAGTTACACTCAGTAGCACAGGAACAGAGCGGGAGAGAGAGAAAGAGAGCCAGGGACAACAACGTCACATTAGAAAGGTATAGTAATCATCCACAACTATTTTCGGTTGCAGATGATAAAGGATTCAGAAAGTTTATTCATGCAGAGAACGTGCATCTTCTTTTTGTTTCATATTTTCATTTATATTTAATTGTGTTGTGGTTTGCAGTGTTTTGTGTTGTTTCACTTTAAATTTGTTTAAAAGGAAAAAGCTGAAAATTTAAATAGTTAAAAGTTGAACTGTAAGTAATTGGTTTTTCTATTATATGATTTATTTATTACATTTTATGTGAATAAATAAAAGTATATTTACGGTGGCCCCTACAGACAAAACACGTACAAAAGACAACAGAAGTGCTCCAGGATGCTGGGGGCAGTGTTGAGCTTTTGTTACCTAGTGGCTACACAAGCCAGGAAGTACCAACGACCGGATTTGGTGTGTGGTAGTAGCAGGTAAATGAACTTTTGTTTAAATTATTTGAATATATATGAATGCATGTGTATAAATACACAAACAATACACACATGCTTTCAATTGTGTAATTTAAGTGATCTAGTAGCTCTGCTTTGGAAGTTCAGTTCATGCTAGAAATGTGTTTTGGAGTTTGTACGTGTTTTGTCTCTAGGGGCCACCACATATATTTATATATAAACATATAAATAAAACCACATTTTTTTTACATTAGTAATTCCTTTTGTGCATAATTTTATATTGTTGTTAATAATAAATTAATTAAAGCAACAAAACAACCTGAAGAGCCGGTTCGGAGCCGAAAGAGCCAGTTCTCTAAAAAGAGCCGGAAATCCCATCATTACGAGGTATGAGACAGAGTGAGGGTCATTTTTAGCAGACGTAGCCAACCTTTACATGGAGGAAGTAGAAAGTATGACTCTTGGCAGCACCTCGCCACTGGTGCAGACACGTGTATGCCACCTAACAGTTTGCTGTTTCTGGACTGTGCCGTGCACATAGAGGAGAATCGAAATCTCAACATTAAAGTTGACTGTAATAGAGAGAAGATGGATGATTTGAAAGAGGAGTGAAAGAAGCCATCTATGTCCACTGCGAATGACCATCTTTGAACAGAGGGCGGGGCTTATCACACCAACTGTCGGCCATCTGTAATCCAGTCTCTGATGCTTCCCAGGCGCCTTAAGGTCTCACAATGGGTTCACCCAAAACCTCTGCTTATAATGACTCACACCCACCTTGGCTCATGTAATGAGGCCATGATCAAGAGTGGGCCAATGACCCTTTTAAGAGGCCACTCCCACTAGGGCTTAAATACCCGGGACTCTCCACTATATAGTCTTAGAGTTAAGGAAGGTTTCTCAGACAGAGCCTCTTTAAGAAACTTGAAGAAGTCCAGAAGTTTTTCTTTCCAAGCTTCTTGGATTTCTGCTGCTTAGTTCAAACAAACAAACAAACAAACAAACAAACAAACAAACAAACAAACAAACAAACAAACAAACAAACAAACAAACAAACAAACAAACAAACAAAAAAGCCATAACCACCCTGAACTCACTGACGACATCGTTTCACCCCCCAGTCCAAGGACTTCCTTCCATACACAATCGACCATCACCACTGTGTAACACTTAATTTAAGTGCAATGACCCACACTGTAAATATATAACACTACTTATGTTGTATATAGTGCTGCAGAACTGTGCACCTTTCTTTTCTCACGTGTCTCTGGACAGGAGTACTAAGGGAGCCGTGACAGCAACCAAAATGATCCTTACTCTGGACGACATCGTCTTCATCGATACTCAAGTCAGCAGGAAGGTCAGAGAATGTTTACTGGTGGTAACTAGTGTTCAATCTGGTACCATTGCTGGTACTGGTGCATCTGTAGTTCTGTAGAAAACCGGGAGCAGCGGGAGTACTAACAGCGAGGCATGTTTGACTAATGAGCTAATCGATGAGCTGATCAATGGGCTGATCAATAAGTTGATCAGTGAGCTACCTTTGGTCAGATTGTTGTTGTTTCCATAGAAACTCAACGATGAGTCCATCATGAAGAGTCTTTTGGAAATGAAAACTCCATTGCGATCGCTCGCTCGAAGTTATATCCTCACAACACCGGAGAGCTCCAACATCGGGATACTGGAGGTATTACCTGCACCTGTGTGAGCCTACCTGTCCTGTCACATTCCCTGATTGGCTGTGCTGTTTTCAGGGTGACTGGGTTTGGCTGAAGAAGTTCAGTACTGGAAAAACACCAACAGAAGCCAATCAAACCACCCAGAATATGTTCAGCCAGGTATGATGAGCAGAAAATCTACAATAGAAACACAACAGACACAGATTCTATTTGTTTCCGTGTCCGGTTTTCTGTTCTGTTGTATGGCGCTACCATCTGTACGTGAAACAGATTAACAGTATTGCAGTATTAAGAGTATTTTCTGCCTGGTGTTCAGTTGCGGGAGATGCGACACGAGAACCTAAACCTGTGCCTGGGTCTGTTTGTGGACTCGGGGATCTTCGCCCTGGTGGTGGAACACTGCCCCCGAGGAAGTCTGGCAGACCTGCTGGCTGACGGCAACGTGAGGCTGGACTGGATGTTTAAATCCTCACTGCTCATGGACCTCATCAAGGTACTGCCGAACCCCCTGTCCCTGGTGTTCACTTATATTTGCTGTGAGTAGTGGTGGTCGGGGGATGAAACGAAAGAAGTGAGTTCATTAGATAATCACTGTTTGTACAATGCTGCTACTTATACAACAACTGGTGCTGTGAGCATTACTCACACTAGTACTCTGCTCCTTATTATTAATAGTGCCATGATAAAGCACTGCTGTCCTAATGAAGGATCTATGAACTAGTCTGATAAAGCTCAGGTTTCACGACTCGACTTCTAAGTCAATTAATTATGCAGCTCTATTCGACTTTATCTATGTTCTCTTTGAAGACTGTTTCATTTCTGATCAGACCGATCAGGTTACTGATATTTGTGTTTGTTTCAGGGCATGAAGTACCTTCATCTGCGAGGTTTGACTCATGGTCGTCTGAAGTCAACAAACTGTTTAGTTGATGGTCGCTTTGTTCTGAAAATAACAGATTATGGACTTCCTATGATCCTGAAATCCCAGGGGATCAGCATTCCTGAGGATCCACACGGTAGAAACATGAGCACGTTCAGATGTTTGAAGTTTATCTCAGACGCTGTATCTCTGCTTACACGTGTGTTTATGTCAGAGGGCATATTAAGACTCTCCATCCTAACCCTAACATTAACCCTAATCATGAACACAACACAAACCTGTTCCAATAAAAACTGCAGCTGTCTAAAGGCAGCTGTGTTTCTCTTCCTGTCTCTCAGACATGCTGTGGACAGCTCCGGAGCTTTTGAGGAATCCAGTCTCAGGAGGTTCGTTTGCTGGAGATGTCTTCAGCTTCTCCATCATCATACAGGAAGTGATCTCCCGCACACTGCCATATGCCATGATGGACATGCCGGCTCATGGTGAGGGAGGATGTCTGATCAGCTGTGTCTCTTTTAAACCGCCTGTCTCTTATCACCTGTCTGTCTCCCAGAGATCGTGGAGCGTCTGAAGCAGCCTCCTCCTCTCTGCAGGCCGATCGTTTCGGTCGATGAAGCTCCTACCGAGTGTCTCACGCTGATGAATGAATGTTGGAATGAAGACCCGAGTAAGAGGCCGAGCTTTGATGACATTTTCAAACAGGTGAGCCGAGTCTCACTGCTGCCACCTGCTGCCTTCTACAGGCTCGGGGTTATTTTCTGATTTCATCTCGACTCCTTTGACAATCTGTTTGCAGTTTCGAGGTATCAGTAGAGGCAGGAGGGCCAACATCATCGACTCCATGCTGCGGATGTTGGAGCAGTACAGCTCAAACCTGGAGGATCTGATCCGAGAACGAACGGATGAATTGGAGATTGAGAGAACCAAGACAGATAAGCTGGTGGGGCAGCTCCTGCCAAAGTAAGACTAAAACAGTAAATTACTAGTAATAATTAGCAGTAATGTGAACTGGAGGTGTGGTCAGAGTCTCTGATGGGTGGGTGGATAAGAGTCCTTGAGAATAGAACTGTGTCGTTGGGCCTCGTTAATGAAGTTCGCTGCAGACAAGAATGAAAGGTCCTCATGATGCAGACTTTGGTCCTGATGGGACGCCGACTCCCGAGAGAGGAGTGGCCATGCTGGGAGGGTTTAGCCTGGCTCGGGGTTGTGGAGTTGCACAGGTGCTAATGAGAGGGCATGCTGCAGCCAATCACTCCTCAGGCTATGAATGATGAGCTGCATTGTGCATTTGGAGGAATGCCCCAACATGATCTTTGGTGAGTTTAACTTGTTCCTGTATCACAGGAAGTTCGTCCTCTGTTGTGCTCTTTTGATTTGAGCCTATTTAGCTCTCTGAGGACCTGTGAGATTTAGCTGCTGGGAGGCTGAAAGGTAACCCTGTCTTACTGGAATCAGACAGGATCATTGATATGGTTGGTGCCAAGGTTTTCAACTCCACTGGGGGCAGATTCTGACACCAGGTCACCAGATAGTGACTCTTTCAACTGTAGTTGGATTCATCCCCATTCAGCCAAAACATAGCAGGTTGAGCATGGTAATCACGTTCCAGTCTCCTGGACTGTCAGCACTGGTTATCTTCCAGGCTGTTTCGCTGTCAGGCAGCAAGTCTATGATCCCCCTGCAAGAGGAGTACATTTAGGCAGGAGGATTTGTTCTTTGGCAGACCAGGATGATGATGGCGTTAAAAGTGGAGCTAAACTGGAATCCATTATTGGTTCCTGCGGAGTCCTGGGTTTGAAGGATGAACTGGAGAGCCATGTTAAACTTCTGGCCTGTATTTTGGCTGTTTGCGGCATGGTTACACTAAGCAATGAAAACTTTGCGAGTTCCCATTTGTTCCAGGTCTGTGGCTCAAGCTCTGAAGAAAGGGAAGCCAGTGGAACCTGAACATTATTCGGACTGCACCCTTTACTTCAGCGACATTGTTGGATTTACAACTATTTCTGCTCTGAGCGAGCCCATCGAGGTACAAACTGTTTGAACTTGTTTTTGTGCATTTCATTTTTCAGTGTTTCACTAAACCTGTGTGTGTGTAGGTGGTCGACCTGCTGAATGACCTCTACACCATGTTTGATGCCATCATTGCTCTCCATGATGTGTACAAGGTAACACACTTCCATTTAAAACACGTGTCTGACCTAAACAGTGAAGATTTCTCTTCATTTCTGGATTATCTGAACAAAGACACATGAAATTTGGTTCTGGTTTTGTTATAGGTGGAAACTATTGGAGATGCCTACATGGTGGCTTCAGGTGTTCCCAACAGGAATGGGAATCGACACGCAGCTGAAGTGGCCAACATGTCTCTGGACATCCTGCACTCGATAGGAAACTTTAAGATCAAACACATGCCCGAGATTAAAGTCAAAATCCGCATCGGACTGCACTCAGGTACACCTGTCCACCGTTATCTGCTCATTCAGTACCGGGACGTCAGGAGAGGGTTCATTTATCAGTGTAACTACTATACTATCAGCTTTCCTCATCTGAAGAATCCAGAGTATGTTCAATGTGTCTCAGGTGTAAGTCACTCTTACTGTGGACACGTGTGGATGAGATTAGTGAAGCTCGACGTCTGTGGGCAACTGCTGAAAGATTTAGAAATGTCGGGAGTAGTGAGTAGAAGTGTCTGTTGACAGAACTGTTTTGGGAGACCTCAGGGCTGGCTCAAGTCCTGCCTCATCAGCAGCTGGTGCTCAGACCACAAGGATAGGAATGATATTTGAACCAGTCAGACTGGATTACAGTACCAGTTTTGGACAAAACAGTTTAATGGTTTTTCTTTTTAGATTCTTGCTGAAGGCATCAACTAATAATGAACACATGTTGAATTATGTAGTAAATCAAAAAGTGTGAAATAACTCAAAACACGTTGTTTGTTTTATATTTTAGATTCTTCGTAATATCCAGACTTTGCTTTGATTACTGTGTAACCTGGACGTGTGTCCCTCTATCCTAATGAAGGGATCCACCCTACTGGCCCCAAGTGTAATATTTACAATGTTGGGGTCTCGGGCCTCCCAGTGAGAATCACCACGAGGCTACTCCGAGGCGCACTCACTGAGCCTCTAGGTTCTGAAAGGAGATTGGCAGCAGCAGACTAAATGGAAGCAAACAAGGCCTCCAGCCCACACAACACTGCTGATGGGAATTCTGAGTCTTTTTAGAGAACCGGCTCTTTCGGCTTGGCTCACTAAAAAGAGGAAAACCATGACTGACCTTCAGTTGTTAAAGTAATGATGGACTGTTGTTTCTCTTACTTTACTAATATGAATGGTAAAGGTTGTCAAATATGTCTGTCAGCTGTGTACCAACCTGATTTCTGCACAACACAACTGATGGTCCCAACCCCATTAAGAATGCAAGAACCATTCTTAATTAGGAGGCGACCGTGGTGCTGGGGGTTGGGATGTGCATCTGTAACCGGAAGGTTGCCAGTTCGATCCCCGGGCTCTCTGTCCTGGTTGTTGTGTGAGGGGCCGATGGCGCGATATGGCAGCCTCGCTGCTGTCAGTCTGTCCCAGGGCAGCTGTGGCTACACCTGTAGCTTCCTCCACCAGTGTGTGAATGTGAGATTGTAAAGCACTTTGGGTGCCTTGAAAAGCGCTATATAAATGCAATCCATTATTATTATTATTATAACCAATGAACCCTGACAGGCTCACCTGTGAGGTGAAACCATTTCAGGTGACTACATCATGAAGCTCATGGAGCAGGATAAGGGTTTGCAGCGCTGTCAACAAAGCAAAGGGCAGCTACTTACAGGAATCTAAACTATAAAACATATTCAGTGTTGTTTTGCTGTACCCTCAATCATCCAGGTGAGTAAATCCAAAAGAGTTGATTCAGTTCATCTGAACGTTCTCAGTGGGAGAAACGTTTCATCATCATCAGGTGACTTCTTCAGTCTCAGCTGACTGCAGGTTTCCGACCTTTGCATTTGCATAATGACTGAAACCAGCCCACTGAAGGAACACTGGGCTGGGAGGTCAGTTCCTTCATCATTAATATTCACGTTGTCATGTGGGCTGCTCCTGCCAGGAGCGGTGGAGGAGCTGCTCCAACCGGAGATGGCAGATGAGGGGCGCAAGGGTCCACACCGACTGGAGGAAGAGGAGCTGCTCCAGGAAGGGCTGTTCCAGCCGGGAGTGGTGGAGGAGCCTCATAAGCCAGAGGTGGATGAGGGGCGAGAGGGGCTGTGCCTGCTGGAGGCAGAGGCGCCGCACGGGGAGCTGTGCCAGCCGGGTGGCTCCCCAGCCTCAGTCGGGCGATGGGGGTATTTGGTGGGGCGTGGCCTGCGGTGCTGTGCAGGGAAGGTGGACACACCTGCACGGCATCGGCAATCTTGCCCCGCCAACTTAAAAATGGGACTGGTTCCTGACTGGGGTCTGTTGGTGATGTGCATTGAGGAATAAACATATACAGAACACAACTGGGTCATTGTTCATTCATGCTGGTTTCAGTTACTGTGCAGATGTACTGTTTATAAGGTTGGAGAAAGCTGAGACTGAAGAAGTGACAAAGCATTTCTCCCACTGAAAACACTTCATCCTACATCCAGTTGAACATAATCAACTTTCCCGGCATATTTAAAGTTGTTAATCAATTTTTTCTTTGCTACATAATTCCATTTGTCGTGCTTCATATATATGAGGTCTTGAGTTTGTATCTACAGTCAAAAGTAGTAAAAATAAAGAAAAACCACTAAATGAGAAGGCGTGTCCAAACCTTTGACTGGTAGTGTATTTTTGTTCCCAGCTAGTTTGAATGTAACCCTACATCTCTGATTAAAGTATGGTAATAATGGTTCCTGAGGTTGACAGTGGTGTTAGTGCCAGGTAAAGGTCGGCCCTTCCTGTCTTCAGGTCCCGTGGTAGCAGGTGTGGTTGGACTCAAGATGCCCAGGTACTGTCTCTTTGGAGACACGGTGACCACGGCCTCACTCATGGAGTCCTCCGGGCTACGTAAGTAAAATCTTTGATCAATGGTTGGATCACTGAGAGACCACCCTGAAGTCTCTCCTGTCTGCATTTAAATTATGTCAGAATCACTAGCTTCCTCCTGAGTTGTGGTGTGACGATGTGTTTGTGGTCTGCAGCTTACAGGATCCACATCAGTCTGAGTACGGTCAAAGTCCTGACCAGTCTGAAAGTGGGATACCACATAGACACCCGGAAGGCACAGGTATGCCAATCTAAACAGACCTGAAGCAAATCCAAATGTAATTGCATGACGCAGTAGCTGTGGATGCTGTTAGAAAACACACACAATGGTGATAAAGGCAGCACGCTGGCTCGGGTATTAGCACTGTTGCTTCACATAAAGAAGGTCTTGAGTTCGATCCCACCCCCTGCCAGGGCCTTTCTGTGTACTGGGTACTGTGGCTTCCCACAGTCCAAAGACATGCAATTAGTGAGGTTATGTTAATTGGAGAATCTAAACTGGTCATAGGTGTGACCACGAAGCTTAGCCTTGAATCAGGCTGGCGACCTGTCCGGTGTGTACCCTGCCCCACCCCTGCGACCCTGATGAGGATGAAAGAGAATGGATGGTTTATAAAACCTTATCAAAAGTCAGGTTATTACCCTCAGGTTTACTGTAGTCCAGTCTGACAGGTTCAGAGTCTGGTCCAGATCCCACCCTGTCCACAGTTAGTCAGCCTGATGCCAGTCCGTGGTGGGACTCGTTGATGTTTGGATGCTTGTGTTGCAGGTTAAGGGCACAGAGGACACGTACTGGCTGATGGGTCGAGAAGATTTTAATAAACCTCTTCCTGTTCCTCCAGACCTCGCCGGAGGGTAAGAACACACAGCGGTCATTATCGATTATCAATAAAGTAATCCTTAAACTGAAACTCGCTCTCCACCTGTCTCTCTGTCAGGGCCAGCAACCATGGAATCAGCCTGGATGAGATTCCAGTCGACAGACGACAAAAGTTTCTGGACCGACAGAACAAGATGAAGAAGTGACAACACACACAGTGTCATCAGCTGATGAGACCCTCTCAAAGACATCTGAACCCTGGAGATCTTCAGCCTCCCGAAGGCTGTAAAGTCTGAGTGCACAAACCAATCATCATCATGGGCGCCAATTTCTACTTCCTGATTTAACTGGAAGTCCTCTTTGATTGGTCGCTGACATCGCTTCTGTTTGACTAGTGGAATTTGTCCCTCACACTGTCTGATGTTTGTACAGTTGTATAGAAACTAACTGTTACCATGGTGACTGTGATGTGTTAGTAACCTTGAAATAGAACAAGGGTTGTTCATGTCCAATGAATGCTGGGTAAATGACTGTTAAAGAGTGGATGCGTGACAGATGTTGTGTTGATCAATAATCGGTTCTGCGCACTGACGCTGGCTGCATGCTGTCGCTGTTCCTGATGCTTCTTTAAAATGTAAATGTTCCATTAAACTCTGAGGTAGACTCAGTGCTTAAATATGGATTTTCCCGGATGCTCCTGAAGGCACCGTCTTCCTCAATAAGTCAATCAAACGTGCAGTTCAGGTCTATTTTCTTCACTACCAGCTGAGTTTCACATAATAATCTGTAAAGATAACACACAAACACCCATTGTTGTGTAAGTAATAATACTTTTTTAAAAACAAATGAAAAAAATCCTAAAAAGAGTGAAAAAACAAACAAAAGTGGAAACAATTTAGTTCAACTATTGTCTGAATTAGACAGAGGGCGGCTGCTGCTGTCTGCTGACAGGTGAGGGCTGAAACGAGCCACTGACTCCTTTTAAACCTCCCTCTCAGTCTGCATGTTTCTTTATTCCCTTTCCAATTTTCATTCGTCTCATGTTTTGTGCATTTTGAATTAATTTCCTTGTGCTTCCTCTTCTTAAATCCTATTTTTAAGCTTTTCACCTTCTAAATTCAAAAATGGATATTCTCTGGATTATTCCAGTTTTACGTTAATTTAATTAAAGTTGGTTTAAAAGTATTAAATTTTTTTGATATAACCCTTAACCCTCTCTTCTCCTCAGAGTGAATGCTAAACATAAGCAGCTGTACTCCAGTTAACCTGGGTTTCGATAATCGATTTTAGCTTGAATAAAGTGATATTGATTCATTAAATCCTGAATCAGTTTTTAAATATAAATGTATTTTGCCAGAAATGCCAGAATCTCAGGTTAAAGCTCACAAAACTAGATCCCAGATCTGAACGAATGAAATATTCTTATTAAATACTTAGTTAGATTGTTGATAGTTGATATTTAGTTGAATGTCCTGACAACAAAATCACACAAACATTTTCAATGGAAATCAAGCTTAGCAACCCATGGAGGTCTGGATTTGGAGTCACGCTCAAAATGAAAGTGGAAAAACACAGGCCGATCCAACTTTGATGCAATGTTCTTAAAACAAGTCCAAATGAGGCTCAGCAGTGTGTGTGTGGCCTCCCTACAACACCTGGGCATGCTCCTGATGAGGTGGCGGATGTTCTCCTGAGGGATCTCCTCCCAGACCTGCACTAAAGCATCTGCCAACTCCTGGACAGTCTGTGGTGCAACACACCTAAATGATGTCCCAGATGTGCTCAACGAGTGGGCCAGTCCATATCATCAACACCTTCGTCTGGCAGGAACTGCTGACACGCTCCAGCCACATGAGGTCTAACATTAGTTGTGTCCCAAGTCAGGGGCCTCATTCTCCAGAGGCATTTGAAGGCCGATCACGTCACAGCCAGGCGATGAAGGCTGCTCCAAATGCGGCCTTCATTTCCCCTGATTCGAAGCATGGGTCAGGTGTGTACTTTGTGGCCCAACCTATCCCAGAATTCATAGCGCTGCCTAGCCAGTTCAGTTTCTAACGATGGCAGCAGCTACAGAGACGGTAGAAATTGTTATTGTTAAGATATTAAAGTTAATGGAAGTTTCATTTTAAATATTAAGGTGATTTATTTTACATTCATTAAACTTACGTGACTGTAACTGCACAGTGCCGCTGGTTTTAACATAAAGGTTAGTTTTAATATTACTCTCATTACGCCTTCTGGGTCACAAAATAAACGTTTAAAATATTTTCAGGTGAGAATGTGGGTGTGTAAACTTAAATATCTGCTCGGTTTATCAAGACACAGCATATTTGCAAAAGCGCTCCGACGTTTTCTGAGACGTCTGTTACCCACCAGCTCGATAGCTAGCCGGGGGCAAGGCTCAGTAGAGCCGTGAGAACAGCGAACTCCTTGTTCTTTAACCCCCCGCGGTCTTTGACTACTCAGGTTAAACATGATACATGAGTCACTTAGATAACTTAAACATGTTATTGTTTGGCTTTTTTCATTGTTTTATTTGTTCCTGAGTAAATCGGTTTGTTATAGTAACTTATAGTTTTCACACAGCTGAATAAACGTCAAACAGACAGCTGATCATCAGAAGTGTGAGATGATTGAGAATCTACGCCTGTGTCCTGTTATGTTTTAGATAGCAAGGAGCAGACGGCGAGTTTATTAAACTCCAGCGAGACAACGAACACCTTTTCACCAGTGCTAAAACGTCAGCCACTGTGGGCTGCAGGTGCAGCAATAGTATGCAGTTCTTACTCTGTTACGTGTGAGGCAGAGTGATGTTTTTGGTCTTGTGGTCCTAATTTAGTACAGTTTGCTGTGGATGCTGTTCAGGGACTAACATGAGTGAGATGTTCTCTGATATTCTGTCTGTTAGGGCAATTCTTATGAAGATGGGCCTGGTGGGAAAAATCACCCCTTTGCAGGCCAACAAAACAAAACAAAGTATGTACAGTAGTGTTAAAATATGTATTGTTAACTCTAGTCTTTTGAACTTATTCGTGTAAACCTGTACTGTTGCTGTTTTTGTCCATTGCCACTTGTGATTTCCTCTGCTGTTAGGATTGCAAGTATCCAGGGTCAGGCGAGGGAGTGAGTGGGAAGCCCACGGCTGCTAAATGGTGCTGGTCTGTATTATGGATGAGGTGTTGGGACAGAGCCTTCTACCAGGGCTCCAGTCCTAATTGTCTCCATCCAGGAGGACACTCCAGGCCCAGTTCAGCAGTGGGCCAGCTGCAGCCAAGAGTGGACAAAAGACAGACAGGAAGGATGAATTCTTGGAATTAATAAGAGAGGGCATGAGACTGCAAATGGAAACGGAGGAAAGAAGAGCCGGAGAATGGACAGGCTTCTTCACAGTCATGTCTCCCGGGGCCAGCTGGCTGATCCTTTGCCACTTTGCTCTCTGACACTGTTAGTAATCTAGGTGTTCTGTGATATAGCTCTTTCAAACTTGATAGACAACTATCCTCTGCAGTCAAATCTAGCTTTTACCAGCTGCTTCTTATTTCTAAGGCTAAGCATTATGTAACACACAAGGATCTTGAAGCTGATTCATGCCTTTGTGACCTTCTGATTGGATTACTGTAATTCCCTCTACTTCTGGCTCCAGTCTGCTCCATAGATTGCAGCTTGTCCAAAATGCTGCGGCACACCTTCTGACTGCAACCGGCAGGTTTGCCTCTTTCACTCCTGTCCTTGCTGATTTGCACTGCCTCCCTATCAAATACCAAGTTTAATGAAAGTATTGCTGCTCACCTTTAAAATCATAAACCATACAGTGTCTAGCTATCTCGTTGAGCTCCTTAGACCATACACCCCTGGAGAGCCCTCACATCATCAGCCCAATTACTCTTGGTACAGCCTAGATCTCGGCCTAAGACCAGAGGTGAGCGTGCATTTGCCCTGGTTGCGCCTAATTTGTGGAACAACCTTCCCACTATCACCGTCTGGTATGGTAACTGCACCGTATCAGACACCCCTCACACATACTCTTCATCCTACTGCTTTCTGGAAAGAGGTACTGGAGCATCCGGGCCCTCACGACCAGACTACCGTTCAGTTTCTTCCCCTAAGCCGTCAGACTCCTGAACACTCAGTGACTGGACACAAACACATGCACACCTTCATACACCAAGGTACTTTTCCACAATGCTCAGTCTTCTGCATAAGCCGCTGTCATTGTTGCACTTTTCTGTTGCAGTGTTGTGTCTGTATTTTCTGTTCTGTCTGGTGTTTCACTGTCTTCGTTTGTTTTTTTGCAGCTTCTACACACTTGCACTTTATGTAGTCCTGTGTTGATTGTGTGTCATATGTAGCACCCTGGTACGGAGGAACGTCACCTCATTTCACTGTGTACTGCACCACTGTACGTGGTTGAAATGACAGTAAAGCAACTTGACTTGAAAAATGAACCAAGATGGAGCTGAATGCTTTACAATCAGAGACCAGGTGAGTCTCTCTCACAAACAGTCTATTTTTGTTAGAATTGATACTCGTGGATCTCACTCTGGTTAAAAATCCAGGTTTTGGATGTTTCATGAGCTGACTGGTGTATTTTTACCTGCAGGCTTCATACAGCGTGAGCACTCAATGCTCAGACGGCCTCGAATGTTTATAATGTGGAAGAAAAACATACATCATAGTGCAGAGACTAATAATTACATGTGAGGATATGCTGCTGTTGTCATGATGAGTGTTACTGTATTATAATGTATAATGTATTGTAATACTAATGTTTTAATGATGAATAAATAAATATAAATAGATGATTATACTGTTGTTACAGTGGAACTGTATCACTAATTACAGGAATGTAAAGAGCATTTTAGGGGCTTGCTTCCTCCAGAAGACACAGGTTCTTCCTGACAACTGAATGAAATCTCAGCTGTGATGGAGCTTTGTGTGTGTTTGCTGAGTGTGTGTGAGAGCTGCTGCTCGCAATAAACTGAAAGTGTTTGAGGAACAAAGAGAAACAAAGAAAATCAGCTGATGATCCAGTAAAGACTCTCTGAGCAAAGTGACTGAATGAAGCAGATTTTATTGAGGATTGACAGAAAAGTGCATCGAGCAGGAGACGATTCATGTGGAAGACCCGAATACAGAGAATCTGAACAGATCAAGTCCAACATGAAAGGATCCAAATGTTTCCACTCGGCCTGAGCCATCACAAATATCCAGCATGAACACATGAAGAATCCGAGGCATCGTGTCAATGACATCCTCTGCACTCACTGAAAGACAACAACATGTTGGACTGTCTCTGGATCGTGTCAGTGACACGTTACTGTCCCACAACCAGTTTACTGAGTCAGCATGAGAGGAGCAGCAGGATAAAGCTCACACTGACAACCTTAGAACAACATTAGAACAACATTAGAACAACATTAGAACAACGTGACAGAAACACATGTATTTGTGGAGAACACAGAGTTTAGTTTGTGACGTCAGAGGAGCAGGGAGCTGTTCTCACACACTGTTGTACTGATCGTTAAACAGCAGGGGGCGCCCTCACTGCATTTACAGCACAGCTGGCAGCTCTGCTCTGCATAATAACTGACTGTGGAGTTTATGTAGTAATATTTGTCATGTGCATAAGTACAAATATCTGTGTGAAATACATGTATATTAATAATAAGTATTTTTTAACATGAGAATTGATATTTTTAACTGGATAAAATATGAAAGCATACATGATGTTCCCGTCTTAGAAGGAGGCCCTCATGTCCACATCAACAATCAGCATCTGTGTACATCTGAACATGGAGCAGCATCAGTACCATCTGCCTGATGCTTCTTTACATGTTTCACGTATGCCAGAGGAAGAGTCTCCCAATGTTGGTGATGGTGTTCGTTTAAGCTTGCACTGCTTCTTCGGTTCCTCCATCCTCTCTCCTCATCTCCTCCAGTTTCTGGACCTTCTCCGTGTCTCCTTCCTCCTTCATCTTCTCAATCAGGAAGTCCAAGTGCACAACAGTGGATGCTGAATCAGCTTTCAGAGCGATTTCCTCCAGTCTGACAGCATGCTGGTAGGAGTCACTTAGCCACTTTTGCTTTTCTGCTGTCAACACTTTCATTTCCTTTTCAAGATTTTCCAAAAGACTCAATATTTTCTCAATTTCTATTTTATTTCTGTGATTCGTCTGCTTCAGAGCTTCTCGGATCTCTCTGATTTCTGTCTGTTTCAGTTCAGCCAGCTCGAATCTGTCTTCCAGGTTTTGGATGCAGGCTTTCAGTCTGATTCGTTCATTTAACACTTCGGCTGTTTTCACCAGTTTTTGAGGATTAGATTTTCCCAACAAGTTTGTCAAATGATCCATGTTTGTCTGTGTAAGTTCCCATGAATTTCTAAAAATTGTGTTTTCCTCCATTTGCTCTTCAAGCTGGCAGTTATTAAACAGGAAGTGAGCAGGCTGACTGTCCTCATTTTTGGCACATTTAATGTTTGCAGCTTCAAGAGCTTGAAGAGGGTTTTCAGGCCTGCTTCCATCTGAGTGTGTGATCAGAGCTATGATGTTTTTCTCCAAGTTCTTTCCAAACAGAGACATCACTGAATCAAAGACGTACCTCAATGGCTCACTCAGTCGATTCACACTCACCTTCATCACCAGACCCACTGCATGAACTTCATGGACCCCATCCTCTGATTGAAACAGGTCCAATAATCTGTGACTGATGATGTCATCATGTTCGATCCCTCTGGTGTCTCCATATCCAGGAGTATTGATGATGGTCAGAGAGTAGGGCAGAGTTTCATCTTCAAAACCAAAGATCTCGTACACGATCACATCTGATGTCTGACTTCTTCTCTCCTCCTCTGCGATCATAAACCAGACTTCATCCTCCCACTTCACTCCCATGGTGTAGTTGAGCAGAGCGTTGATCAGAGTAGATTTTCCTGCTCCTGTTTCTCCCACCAGTAAGATGGTTCTGTTCGGCTTGTTTGGACGTTTTTCTCCAACAGTCATTCTTGTCAGAGTTCCAGTCTTCTGTTTCTTCGGTCTCAGCTGGTAGACAGCAGGAGGTCCTGACCTGATGAGAAAACTGTCTGAGACGATGTCTTCATGTGGTGATGAGATCAAACTGATCCTGCACAGAAAAGCATAGAAAGTCTTCAGCAAACATGTAAACATTATGAACAGGTTCCTGTTTAACACTGAAACCTGAGCTGATCCTTTTCTGCTCAGGGTCAAAGGTCACATAAAATTAAACCTTTTTGTTTTTTCTTTTTTCCAATTAGATTCTTATTTTTGTCTGTCTGCTCTCCCAAAGCATTAGTGGTCACTCTGATTCTTTTTATTAGACTTTTATTTTCTCTCAACCTTTGATTGGATTGGCATGACATCATCTGGGTGAGCCACAGCTGCTGCTACCCTTCTCCCTCCGGTCCGTCACCTGCTGTGTCACCTATTGTGTCAGTGTCCGTCTCTCAACCCTTATATAGTCCCTGCGATGATGGGTTGGATGATAGGCACAGCTCTGTTTCCGGTGCACGTCTGGCTGACTTGGATGTCTATTTAGCACATCTGTCTGATCCTGCCAAATCTGATGTCCGAGAGCTCATTAACAATTACCCAACTCTTTTTGGTGATATCCCCACTCAAACGCATGTGCTAAGTCATGATATTGACGTGGGTGATCACAAGCCAATAAAGCAACATGCCTACAGAGTAAATCCCACTAAGCATGCCATAATGCAGCAAGAAGTCCAGTATCTTCTTGACCATGGTTTTACCCTTCCCAGTAATAGTTCTTGGAGCTCACCATCATTGCTCATTCCAAAACCCGATCAAACCTCCCGTTTCTGTAACGATTACCGAAAGGTAAACGCTGCTACAAAACCAGACTCTTTTCCACTCCCACGCATGAATGACCTGGTCGATCGTGTGGGCTCTGCAAACTTTGTGACCAAACTCAACCTCCTAAAAGGATACTGGCAAGTCCCATTAACCAAACGCGCATCAGAAATCAGTGCCTTTGTTACACCCAACCACTTTTTGCAATACACCGTCATGCCGTTCGGGTTAAGAAATGCTCCCGCCACATTCCAACGACTGATGAACACTGAGTTACATGGAGTCATAAACTGTGAAGTGTATCTGGATGATATAGTGGCCTATTCATACACCTGGACTGAACTCTCAGTGAAATATTTGACCGTTTGCGTGATGCCTCTCTGACACTGAACTTGGCTAAGTGTGAGTTTGGAAAGGCTGTTGTAACCGACCTAGGGAAACAAGTAGGACAGGGTCAAGTCCTCCCTGTTGCTGTGAAAGTGCAGGCCATATTAAACTTCCCAGCTCCGCAGACGCTTCGGGAGCTGCGGCGTTTTCTAGGCATGGCAAGTTATTATCGTGGGTTCTGCAAAAACTTCTCCGAGGTAGTAGCCCCACTAACCAGTCTTGCCAGTCCAAAATCACCATTTGTGTGGTCAGAGACATGTCAGTTTGCTTTCGAAGCTGCCAAAGCTCTCCTTTGCAGTGCTCCTGTGTTGGCCGCCCCTGATTTCGCACGTCCGTTCAAGCTTGAGGTGGACGCCAGTGCTTTCGGGGCTGGTGCAGGAGGATGGAAATGGCATTGACATTCCAGTCTGTTTCTTTTCCAAAAAATTCCTAAAACACCAATTGCATTAAAGCACGATTGAAAAGGAAGCCTTAGCCTTATTGCTAGCCTTGCAGCACTTTGAAGTGTACCTTGGGTCCAGTCCTGTTCCAACTGTCGGGTTCTCTGACCACAACCCTCTCCAGTTCCTAACTCGGATGCAGAACAGCAACCAGCGCCTTATGCGCTGGTCCCTACTCCTCCAGGACTTCAACATTGAAATCCGGTACAAAAAGGGCTTAGAGAACGTCATGGCTGATGCCCTCTCTAGGTCTTGAATCAAACATTTCATTTGGGGTTAGATATTTGATTTTTGGGTGGGGGGAAGTGTTATGATCTAATGTTTTCAGTGTTTGCTTTATGTGTGAGTCCTCCCACCAGAGGATGGCTGTGGGTCTTTTCCCTTTCTCTCTTAGGAGGTGGACACCTTGGCGTGCCTGCTGAGTAGCTGGGTGGAGTCTCTTCCTGTCCTGGGATTGGATAATTGGCTAATCACCTCCAGTACTTAACTACCGGATGACAGCCACCTGGCCCCCTCTCTCCTAACCTCCACCATCCAACAAAGAACCTGTGTTTCTGATTCGTTGCTGTGTAGAGTGTCTTTGCCAAACTGATCTGCAGGTATAACCTCATGTGTGTGTGGCATTAGTACCTCAATTTTGTAAATAGCTGTAAATAGTTTTGTCAAGTAGCAATCGTGTATTTTGGTCACCTTGTATATATCCTTCACTGCAGCAGCCTAGTAGGCGTGAGAAGCCATTTTTGTTGATTAAGTTTTCTCCTGTTTTTCATGTAAAAAGTTAGGTAAGAGAATTGTCTTTTGTTTGGTTTTCATTTGTGTAGGAAAGCGTAGGGACCATTATGGAGTTTTG
Source organism: Maylandia zebra (assembly GCF_041146795.1). Taxonomy (NCBI): domain Eukaryota; kingdom Metazoa; phylum Chordata; class Actinopteri; order Cichliformes; family Cichlidae; genus Maylandia; species Maylandia zebra. The sequence continues at coordinate 8,994,583 of NC_135169.1, read as the reverse complement.
TTTGTTATTTTTGGCACTGCTCACTGCTGAAGCAAATAAATGGCTGATTAGCACTTTAAAAGATACGACTGTTTGTGTTCTTGCTTGGGTGGAGCGGGAGTGGGGCCAACTTCTTGTTGCGTTCAATACACGCCTAGACTAAGAACGTAACAATACAGTTTTAATTTCATTTTTATTGTCAGTATTAGAATATTGGGATGATTTAAAAATTTGATGTTAAAGTTAGAAAAAAGTGACACTTCATATCTATACTTATTTATTTTGTTTTTATTTATTTATATTTTACATTTGTTTTATTTTTATAGTTGGACTCTATATAAAATGATTTTAAACTTCTTTTCATTAACTAAAATAGTTAGTCCATGACTGAACAATAACCTCCAGCTGTAACCCTCTGTCTGTAGTGAAGGGGCTGGCCTCAGACTCAGCACTGCTCAGTCTGAGGCCATGATTCCCAGCTGGAAATGGTTGAAGTGCCCATCACAGTTTGGGGATGAGATGCTGGACTAAATAACTTTGCAGTTATTTATGTGTAAGAAATGTTTGGAATCATGTATGACTTTCGTTCCACTTCTCACGTGTGCACCACTTTGTGTTGGTCTCTCACGTGGAATTCCAATAAAATTGATTCATGTTTGTGGCTGTAATGTGACAAAATGTGGAAAAGTTCAAGGGGGCTGAATACTTTTGCAAGCCACTGTATATCTCGTCAACCAATCAGGCCATTGATCAATGGCCTTTGATCAGTGGTCATGAGAAATGCATATTAATGATCATAAGCTGACCTCCCAGCCCACTATTCCTCCAGTGGGCTGGTTTCAGTCATTATGCAAATGTACTGTTTATAAGATTGAAGCCTGCAGTCAGCTGAGACTGAAGAAACCTGGATGAATGAAGAAACGTTTCTCCCACTGAAAACACTACGTCCAGATGAACAGAATCAAACTTTGGGTAATAAATCCATGTTTGAATATCACTTTATCTTTGAATGTGGAGAAAAACTTTGTAGCTCTCATCACACACTCAGATGTAAGAAACCCTAAATATGCCCTTCAAGATCTTGAAGATTCAAAAATTAAATGTGTCAAAAATGAGAAGAATCAGTCTGTTCACTTCCTGTTCAATAACTCTCCAGCTTGAAGACGAGAAAGAAAAATACCTGAAACTAAATTTTGGAAGCTCAGAGAGTTCACAGCCTTCCTGAAGGAAACTACACCTCTAAAGCCAGAGGCAGCATTTAAAGTGTTAAAGGAAACAATCAGACTGACAGCCTGCATCCAAAACCTGCAAGAAAGAATCAAATTCACTGAAGTGAAACAGAGAGAGATGAAACAGAGTCAGGAAGCTCTGGAGAAACATGACAACATGAAGAATGAAGAGGTCACTCCATTTGTTGCTGAAGTTTTTAAACATAAAGAACCTATCAGAGATGCCTGGGCCGGGTTTGAAAGCAGCTGTCAGCTGTACAGTCTGTGAGGAGAACTGTCACTATCCTGGATGCACGGTGCCCTTAAATCACTGTGAGGTCTTTAGAGATGGTCTCTGCACGTCATGCACCAACAAGTGTCCTGCATCAGTGCATGTGAAAGGAAAGTGGAGATATGTGACCAGGATAAGGAGCGGTCAGGAGAACGAACCACCAACAAAAGAGAAGGATGTTCATTTACTTGGAAAGGAAATGAAACTGCTGACAGCAGAGAAGTCCCAGTTTCTGGATGAGTCCTACCAGCATGTAGTCAGACTGGAGCAGATCGCTCTGAAAGCTGATTCAGCATCCACTACTGTCCACTTGGACTTCCTGATTGGGAAGATGGAGGAGAAAGGAAACACAGAGAAGGTCCAGGAACTGGAGGAGATGAGATGGAGAGAGGATGGAGGAATCAGAGCACCTCTGAGGTATGTCAAACTGACACTCACAGAACAGTGACTGTAAGAGAGAGAGGTTCAAAGGATTGCAGAAGTTCACCCTTGGAAATTTCAGCAGCAGCACCAAGGGCAAACTGTCCTTGTTGCACTTGGATTTGACTCTATTCCTCCTCCTCACCATGATGATTATCATCATTATTATCATCATCATCGTAATTGATGTGTTGGATTATAATTCTGAGAAGTATTTGGACGTCCAAAAGTATCCTCGGGCAAGATGCTGAACCCCAGGTTGCTCTCCGATGTTACAATCAGAGTGAGCACTTAGGTAACAAAAACAACAAAGTGCTTGTATAAATGGGTGAAAGAGGAAAGTTGTATGAAGCAGCCTAAGCAGAGAAGTCCAGACCTCCCTCTCCCCAGCCACCTCCTCTAGCTTGTCCGGAGGAACACCAAGGTGTTCCCAGGCCAGCCGAGAGATATAATCTCTCCAGCGTGTCCTGGGTCTGCCCCGGGGCCTCCTCCCGGTGGGACACCTCACCCAGGAGGCCCCCAGGAGGCATCCTTATCAGATGCCCGAAAAACACAAAAAAAAGGCTCCTTTCAATGTGGAGCAGCAGCGGCTCTACTCTGAGCCCCTCCCGGATGGCTGAACTTCTCACCCTATCTCTAAGGGAGAGGCCAGCCACCCTTCGGAGGAAGCTCATTTCCGCCGCTTGTATCCTTGATCTCGTTCTTTCAGTCACTACCCACAGCTCGTGACCATAGGTGAGGGTAGGGACTTAGATCGAACAGTAAATTGAGAGCTTCGCTTTTACGCTCAGCTCTTCACCACGACGGACCGAAAGCCCTCTGCCACTTGGCTGCACCTAGAAATCCACCTAGACTAAACTATTCTTGATTTTTACTGAACAAACAAAAGTTCATGTACAAAAAGGGGTGTCGAGATGGAGACACTGACTGATTTTGATTGAGTGACCTCACCGTGTTTCAAGGAGAACCCAAATCTGGACCAAGCCATGAAAACATTCAGATCATACCTTTGTTCTTTCCCATCTCTGAAGTTTATATCATAGAGCGTGCTGACTTCTTCTCTGACTGCTGTCTCCAGCTCGGCCAGGGTCTCCTGAATCATAAACTGGTCACTGGTTACAGTCACAGCAGACCAGTCCTGCAGCTGGGGCTTATTGTAGGTAAGAGGGAGGACGTTCTCCAGGAAGCTGAAGGGGTCTCTGATGAGCGAAGCTTCATGAAACTGCAGCTTCTTCTTCTTCATGTGTGTAATCTCTGCCTGCAGCTCATATATAAAGCTTTCTGCCTCCGTCTCATTTATTTCCTGCTTCGTCTCGATCGCCTCAGACAGTCTGGTGAACTCTGTCTTTATGTGCTGCACCAAAGCAGTCATCACCTTCCTGCTGTACGATAACGCCTCCTCAGCTTTACTTCTGCTGGTCTTCACTGACTGTTGAAGCTCCTGGATTTTCTGCTCACGCTCCTGGATCATCTGATCCATGCTGTTATTTTCTAATCTCAGCTGGGATTTCCTCATTTCAGCCTCGTCCTCCAGACTCACTGTTTCATGTGTTTTATGGTCACTGCATTTACAGGACCGACACAGAAACCTTTGATCCAGTCTGCAGATCAGCTCCAAAGGCTCACCGTGATCCCGACATATTCTGCTCTCCAGGTCCTGAACTGGATCGATCAGCTTGTGCTTCTTCAAAGCTGAAATCCTCTGATGAGGCTCCAGATGTGTTTGACAGTAGGACACTAAACACATTAAACAGGACTTCTGGGCGCTGACCTTTGACCCTGCACAGATGCTGCAGAGCACGTCTTCATGTCCTGCTCGTTCAGCTGAACTCAACAACATTTCTTGAAGAGATTTTTTAACCTTTTCTGCCATTTCATCAATGACAGGGTTAACCCGAAGCAACGGCCTGGTGTAAAACGTCTCTTTGCACAGTGGACATTGGAGTACAGACAGGGTGCTCCAGTAGTCTGTGATACAGTTCATACAGAAGTTGTGTCCACAGGGAATCGACACAGGTTTAGTGAACACACTCAGACAGACGGGACAAAGAAGACTGTCCTCGGACACCAGAGCCAACGCCATGACTGCAACATACAAGCAGAGCTAATATTAGCACAGTGTAAAGTTACTATAATCCTCATTTATCATTATCAGAGTTCAATATACAAAAAAGCAAAAATGAAACTGAAAAAATGCGACTGTACCTTCTGTATGAAGACTTCACCAAGACTGAGCGGTCAGAAACAGGCTCTTCTTCTTTTTAGTTTCTACTGACACACTGACCACATCGTCTCCAAGCACTTCCTCGTTTGAGTAGAACGAATGAACTCTTTAGAAAACAGACCATGAAACCCTCACAGGTTAAAAAGGTTCACTGGGAAGCTGATCGGCATGACAACTACAGCTTGAATATTCATGAACATTTAAGAACAAATGCTTAACACGAGCTTGTCTCACATGCTGAAGAGGAAAGTAGAAACTGAAAGCCACAAAATGAAACTACACTGGCAACTCCTGCGTTAGCCTTTAGAGCTGTGTCTGCATTAATTAGTCACATGAAAAATAATTAAGAGAAAAATTAAGACATCAGACTGATGGAAAATCTGAGCAAATAAAAGCATCTGCATCAGAAATCAGAGTCGTGGTGATATTCTAACATGAATCCACACACAGCAGCGATCCACACCGTCCAGGGGCTGTCAGTGAAAATGAACGTCCCTCAGAGTGAAGGACAGTGTCCATGAAATAAAAACCTTGTTTGCTCTTTAGGACAAAAATGCAGACTGAAACGTTCCTAAAGAAGTCTGATGAATAACTGGAGCAAACTGGAGTCCAAATTTGTTTGTCTTAGAAAAGTTCCAGTATATTTGAGTTGAACCTGTCCGGGAGTGTCACATGCAGAGTCCTGACAGAGAAGCAGGGTGTGATGATTTGGGACTGCAGGAGTCTGGGAGATGGAACCATGCATTCCTGCAGAGAACCCAAAAACATGTGACAGGATGAATCTCAGTCTGCAGAGGACTAAGGCTAACTAGACTCTAAATGAGGAAACACTGTAACTGTTCAGTTTACATGACATGTGATTAAGAAGCCCCTTTTGAACGTGGTCGGGTTGCTGAACTGTCAGCGATGGCTGACAGGAGACTTTACTGAACGCAGTGATCACAGGACAAAACAACTTAAAGCTTTTACACAGATCACATCTGACACAAAGTGAGCTGCTACACAAACATACTAGGTTGGCTACAGGGACAGTTTCTCCTGCAGGCTGGACTCATGTGGACCACACATACCTGGACTTTGGTTCTGTGTGTCTGTAACGTTTGTAAAGACTAATGATGGAGCTGAACTGATAGAAACAGAAAGCCCTGCATTAGTGCGTCTGTGTAAATGCCATTCTCTATATGAGGCTATGAATGAAAATGAAATGGATTCAAGTATAGTGATACATTACACAGAACACTGACATACTGTCACTGACTGCAGGGCCTTAATGCACAGGTTTATTTCCAACGGTAAGGACAACAAGTGCAGATATCCAAACAGCATATGTCATTATAAACAAGCTTCAGCACACTACAGGGACAACATCTTCACACTCAGGTGTTTTCAGTCCCACTGCAACACTGCAGCCATGCAGTCTACCTGTAGAAACATAGCAGAGAGAATGGTCACAAGTCAGGACTGCAACATTTCATTATTCTACCATCCACTGTAAGTGCTGTTATTATTGCCATTTAAGTGGTAGAGCTTAGTAACCACACAAAGTGGCAGAGCACATATATTACCGCGCATAACAGCTGCCAACACTCTGCTGACTCAGTGACTTCAGAGTTTCAAACCTCCTTTGGCATCAACAGATCATTATGCCAGCAGGAGCTTCATGGTTCCCATGGATGAGCAGGTCCTGCAGGTGCACTGATCGCTGGCCCAGCACGCTCGTCTACTCAGCCTGAAAGGTTCCAGAGCAGATCGCCACGTCAGCAACAACACCAGATATGATCATCAAGAAGCTTTACTGATGCAATGCTGACTAAACATGAAAAAGCACAAACAAAGCGACTACAGTGAAGTCAGTGAACACAAGTATAGTGTAATATCTATACTGTCCACTTAGCCAAGAGGCAGACTCAGGATTTCCACCTTAAAGCCCAGGCCTGCACTTTGAACTGCTGGCACACTGAGTCCCACAAACTGAAGTTCATTACTGGTTTCTATGCAGCCATACACAGGTAGATCCCAGAGCCATTATATGCTTCATAAAAGCCTTTTAAAAGTCTGTATATGAGCTGACAGAGAGCCGGCGTATGCACTCAGACTGCACTCAGACTGCACAGCTGGTTCATAACACTGTCGGGTAAGCACACGCTGAACATCACAGTGATAAGTGAACGTTATCCCAGTGCGTCTGTGTGTTTGTGGGTGTGCTGAGCACCAGCTTACAGCCATCTTCAGGCCTGGTGGGTGTGTCACACCTGCCAAGGAGATCCACTTCCACCTGGAGCTGATCAGCCTCGTCGGGGAGCTACTTAACAGTGTGGCTGAGCGCTCCTCGACGCTGGACCGTTCCCATCAGTTTCTCAGCATCTGTTTGAAGTTGGAGGTGCTCACGGCTGCCTTCGTGTGTTTCCAAGGAGGATCTGCAGAAACGAGGTTGTACACAGGGAACAGAGGCACGGAGCACGGGCGCGAGGACATGAAACGGGAGATGGGAGCGCGCAGGGATTTATTGTTTACCTTTTATTTTACTTTACTGTAAATAAAGACACCTTTTCATCGCAAGAGTCCTGCATTGTGGGTCCTGCTTCCCCACATCCCCAGGCCGTGACAGTTTGGGATTATTGTCCTACTGAAAAACAAAGCCAGACTCTTTCCAGCCTGAGCATGGCTTTAAGCAGCACTTATGAGTGAAGCTGGAGAGCTGGTGACACAGTGTGAGTCACTCTGAGGCAGCGTTTCAGTGTCACCTTCTCTGTTCAAACGTGCAGTGAAATCACAGCCTGAATGGCTGCGTGTAAAAACAAAGAGCTGCCCTCTGCTTCTTCCTCAGCTACAAACACAGAGACAGGAAACGTCCCTCTGCTGAGCTCCTGCTGATCAAACTCCACATGTGTGAGAGTTTTCCAGCATTTCCATCAGCATCACAACTTTACACCATAAAACGCAACAGCAGCTTGTTTGTTGCTCTGAAAATGAAAGCTGTGAATGTGAGCCCACATCCACCCTGAGCCTCCACGTTCTCATTTCTGTTAGCTGCCTCAGAACTGGAGCCACTCTGACTCAACGTGTCCTCAGCCACAAACACCAATCCTGTGGTGTTTCATGCCTACTGCAGCTCTCACCCTTCACATGAAGACTTTGGAGATAAAGGGGACGTTCCACTGGAGACTATTATCCTGTTATTGGACAAATGCAAACATGCATGCAAACTGCACAGAGACCAGGTGGTGGATCCAGACTCAGACCTTCTAGTTGTCAACAACTGCAACACTGTGCTGCCCTGTTAACCAGGTCCTGTGGACAAATACCATAAAGTGTATTTGTTAAAAGATGGATGTGGTCGAAAAATGGAAGCCAATGTGGAAGTGCCTTTAACCTGCAATCTTTCTACCGGCCAGCAGGGGGCAGCTCTGAGAGCTGCAATGAGCCTTTCCCGATGAGTCTCACAAAGCCGTACAGTCTTGTCTTACTTTGCTCCTCAGTCACTGAATAACACAGCTCACACAAACACTTCTGTAACTGCTCCTCAGAAACTTTTGTTGTTTCCATGTTATGTTTGATTTCGGGTTCACTTTGGATTCCTTTGTTTTTAAAACCACCACAGCCTGTCTGAGTGTCAGTGCTGACCACGTCAGCCTGGGGTCACTTATGAAGGCAGTGTTGACCTGACTCACATCTTCTCTGTCACAGGAATTATCAGCTGCTCTTTCACTCGTTGCGGTCTTTAAATGAGACTCCTGTCAAAGAGCAGCATAAACACAGGGATAAATCCTGAGCGTGTGATGAGCTGCTGTATGGACTGTACTCACAGTGAGGCTGGAGCCCTGTGAGGTCACTGTGAATGACCGCCCAGAAGCCCAAAGCACTGGGATAATGGGCAAACACAGTGTGACAGTAGCAGCTAAGCTAGGTTGAATAAAAAGAGTCACATGTTGCTTAAATTAAAGCATCAGTTTTTTCTTCCTTCAGCAGCGATGTCCAACTCTTTCAATCTTGGCTCATGTCTCCATGGTTACCATTACAAAACTAACCCAACGGCCAATCAAAACTGATGCCGACTGATGACATCATCTAGTCAGAATAAACAAAGCTCAGTCATCAGCATGTCTCTGCAGTGGTTCCAGTGTCTCCTGTGTGTCTTTGCTTCATGCTTCAGTTCTTCACATTCAGTCAGTTCAAAGTGGTGCAAACGGCAGTAGAGACATGAGAGATGTTGTTGGCAAGAGAAAATCTCCTTCACATCCCAACACGTCCCAAGTGTAACCGAGGCCTGCCGATCCACAAAGACAGCAAACCAAGGTCAGAGCTTACGTCCACCTACCAGCCAGCTTCAGCCTTACTGGACGAGGCAGACCAGTCGATATTAGCGTTCCCCAGTGTGCATGCATCACATTTATAAAGGCCAATAAATGAAGATTTAAAGTAAAGTGGAGACAGCAGAAAGTCTCAACCATCACATGGGTTTGACACCATGTTTATTCACCAGTGGGCACTTTGCAACTTCCTGTTATCAGCAAGTGTTTGTCACGAAGCCAACGACTCGTGCAGAAATCCACGATTTGTTGGGACGATCAAACAAGTATCAGCAGGGCTCCATCGATCTATCAAATCACTACAGTAACCTGTCAGTTATTTCTGACGGCAGCAGCAAAGCATGCCTGCATGTCTCGCTGCTGCACTGATTAATGGACAGCTCGCCGCTGCTGTCAGCAAGAATATACACAGAGCTCCATCGAGCTGTGGCTCCAGGCCGTCCCCACCACAGGAAGACTGTTTCCAATAAACTGGAGGCATTTAGGTGGAGCATCAGAATCCCGTCAAATCAAAGAGGTGGGACTTGTTCCCAGAGCTGGATGCTGTGTAACCTCCTCACAACACAAGCTGCACAGCAAAGGACACAAAAACCTCCTGTTGACTAAACTAAACCCTCCCAACAGCAAAGACAGCTGCTGTGCATGAACGTGTGCACATTGGTGAAAGCTGCTACAGCGCAGCACTGTCAGCACTGCAGGAAAGGTCCTCTCTATTTTCAACAGAACTGCACATCACAGGTAAAGTAATGTGTTCATGGAGACGCCATGTTGGATAGCTCATCTCCAGCCTGTCGAACCATTACTTGAAAACACGGAAAGCCAAATATTCCTGGACATGTTTTTGGAACATGTTACAAGGTGCTGCAGCCGAGTAAATGCAACAAAGACATCTTCAAGACATCTTCAGACATCTTAGCAATTTCCTAATGTTGTAAACCTGCTCAACATTTGGCAATAAAACCCTTTCTGATTCTGATTCTGATTCAACCTCGGACTGAGAGCAGAAATGTGACAGTTTCCAGAAACATCTTCAAACTGGCGTCACAAAGACACGAGTGCACACAGACTGGGATCATCTCCATGTTCGACTCCATGTTAAACCAGCTTCATTGATCCAGACACCACAGCGGCCGTCACGTCCTCCCTGGTCCCACAGGCTGCACACAAGAGGCTCACCTCTGCTACCTGCTGCTCCACTCCCCTCAGGGTTTTGGCCACGCCTCCCATTGGTCAGCAGGTAAAGGTGAAGCCTGGGACATGGAAGCGTTTAGAGCAGAGCTTCATGGGCCTGACAGCGTCCAACAGCAGACTGAGGAGAGAAAGGAGACAGAGTTCTTCTTCTTCTTCACGTTCTTTTGTTTTAAACTCAAAATGAAAGGAGTGAGCACATGTTCTCCCTGAGGAAGATGAGGATCTCCACCCACTCACAGCCCCTCTCCTGACCTCCTCCCAACAAACTGACCATTTGAACTGAACCTTTAACACTTGTTGTCAGTTCTTGTGTCAGTCAGCACATCTCAGCTGTTTCTCCTGTGGTTCTGAATGTCTCCCTGTGATTGGCCGTTCACAGAGACATGTCTGACTACATGAATCAGCTCCACGTGTACGTCTCAGGTCTTTGCTGGATTCGTCTTCCCCTTTCTTAAACTCATGCCTTTCCCGTACTGTTCTGTACAGCAGTGATGAGCACAGTGTGGAGCTTAAAGTGATCGTGGGCAGCTCGAGTGTTGTTATAGAGGGGTCAAACCTGTGGTTGCTTCATCAGTGTGGACATTTAAAGATGGATGCAGACTGCATGGAAGTATGATGTTTGACTGCTTTTCTAAACATCATATGAAGTAAAACATTTACTCACACATGAAACATGAACACTGTGACATCAGCAGCTGCAGCAGTGCATGAATAAACAGACTGCACAACAACTCTCCTCATTCCCAGCTGTGCCTGCTCGAGCCAAATGTCCAGCTCCAAATTCTCCTGACCTCCTGTGGAGTTTGTGTGGATGACCTGGAGCAGGGTCCAGAGTCCAGGTGCAGGAGGCAGTGCTGGGTCAGCCACTGTGACAAAGGGCCCCTCCTCCACTGTGGGAGTCATCCAGGGGCTCCAGGACAGATCCACAGTGGGACCAGGGCTGATGCTGTAGTCACAGCAGGGACCTGCAATCAGCTTATTTCAGGACACGTCACTGCAAACATCTGCTCACCTCCACAGCTGTGTGTTGGGTTGAAATACAACACATGCAAACACATGTATGACTGTGTGACACAGACTGTGCAACAGTAGCAGGTAGTGCACTACATTTCCCTGCAGGCTTTGCATGCACAGAGCAGCAGTGTGTGTGCTGCTGTCCTCAGTGTGTCTAACACCAGCATTTAAATAACTACTAACATTTCTTATCACTTAGAACCAAAGACAGAGCAAGTTCCATCCAACTCTTCCCCTGCACCAACACGTTTCCTGCTGTTCATGTAACAGGAGGTGAACACGCTGGGATTAAAGGTTCATCTCATCAGTAACAAAGCAAACATGCCTCTGATGTGAGTTTCTGCTGTTTCCACAGTTACAGCTGGTACCTCAGTGCAGCCCTCACTGCTACAATACAACACCATCACATAGACCAAGCCTATTCAAATGGCGGCCCGCGGGCCAAATGCGGCCCAGAAGCAACCCGCGAGTGGCCCTGCCTGTGGTCCTGGCAGAAACACAGAGAAAACGCAAAAAATTAGTTAATTTAAAAAAAATTAAAAATTCCTACAGCGTAGTGTAGACTGTGAATGCAACACTCCTAGTAGCCTAGCAATATTTAACCCACAATGCACCGTGATGTAAACATATTAAACAATCATCGTAACATATGATGCGACAACAGCATGTCTCTCTCACTCCAAAAGCGCAAAATTGACAATGAAAACTGTCGGTTTAACCCTGCCCGGACTGACAAATACTTATTCATTTTACCGAGTTCAATAATCTTACAACCGGAGTTGTACTACCATGGTGAGGGTCCTGTACAGCCCAAGAGAGAGCTGCAGCTTCCCTTCGTGTTTGCTTCTTGGCGAAGAAGAAAAGGCCTTTCACAGATTCTGAAACAGCGAAATACTGCATGCTGGCCGTGGTGGATGCGGTGAAAAGTAAGTGTGACATCTGCTATTAAAAACGTACCCCTGTAGGACAGTTCAAATATTCGTAGAGTTGAAGTTCTGGCGTCAGACAAGTTTGAAATGCTGTTAGATGACCTGAAGAAAACTGATGTAATGTCTATAGCAGGAGATCACAGACAGAACTGATAATGCACAGTTGTGCATATATGTCCGTTTTTTGGATGGGAAATTGCTCGGCTTACTACCGTTAGAGGGACACACAGCTGGCGAAATAATGTTTGAGAAGATTTCAGCTCTTTTTGAGGAAAATGGTCTGGATATGAAGCGTGTCTGTATACTGGTGACAGATGGGGCTCCATCCATGGCAGGAAAAGTGAGTGGTCAGCGAAATATTTATTTTAATTTGAAAGGGAATTATCAAAATGTTTTTTTGTTAATATTATTGTTTCAAATGTGCAAAAAATAGTTTAGTTATAGCTCCCTGTTTTTTTAATGGACCTCTTGGTGTGCATTTGTGAGAGGTCACCAGATTTACAGGGGAATAGGAATAAAAAAATTACTTGTTTTTCTATACAGTTGTGTGGGTTTGAAATTGATCATGATCTGCTGCTTACTGGCTTCAAATAATATATCTGGCCCAGATAAATTCCTCGGTTTGAAAATCTGGCCCAACTAACTTCGTAGTTGAATAGCCATGACATAGAGTCTCCACTGTGACAGCAGCAAAGACTGTTTGAGGCTAACTGACCGTTACAGTCGGCTGTTACAAAGTAGCAAAGCTCATTCAGTTACTCTGAACGAATAAACAGTTTTTGTAATCTTTGCAAAATCGGTTTTAAACTAAATGTAATGAAAAATAACCTGTTCCGTTTAACTTCTAACACCATTAGACTGTTTTAGCCTGTTGGCTGACTAATATGAAAACAGATGAATGTATGAATGTTATGTTACAGTAACAATGATCTGCAGCAGCCTGTAAAACAGGAGGAGGAGTTACTGGAGGTGTCATCAGGTTGGGCTGAGACGTCTCAAACTTACAGTGCTGTGCTTCGTTATTGATCACAGGGCAGTCCAACCAAAAGGCTTCACATGGCTTTAATACTTTAAATTGTTTTCTATTCTCATCGTCATCACATTTAGTCTGCAAATTCACAATTTGTATTAAATCCTAATCTGACTTTCTGAGCCTCCACAGGTGAGTGGGAGTGTCCTGGGAGCTTCTGAATCACTGGAATCGATCCACATACACTGTGATCACAGCGTGTGGTCAGGTGGGGAAACTCTTATTACACTTAAACTCAGCTGCGTGGTTTAACGTTACAGCTCTCGTCATCTGTCTGACTGTATTCGCTCATCGATCCTCTGTAAACTCCAATGTTTACGCTTCTCTCAAAAACAAATGAATAAAATCTGACTGCAACACATTTACAGATGTACGAGAAATAACACTGACATTAAACTCAAACAAGAGTCCTTCTGTTTCAGCATCAGCTGGATTCAACACTATTATAATGCATTCATCCATTCACTGTCACAGTTCCTGAAGTGCATCGTGTGCACAAAGCAGACAAAAGATCCTGCAGTGGTTTTAAGGCCAGCACAGGTCAGAGAGTGCAGACTGTTATTAGCATCGCAGCAGATTCAAACATTCGGGGCAGGGGTCACATAAAATAGTCAACGTTAGTGCATTCAAGCAGCTCTCCGACCCGCCGCAGAAGGACGAGCACTTCCAAATAGCCTCTCTATTAGAGGTGGGAATCACCATACATCCCACGATACGATATTATCACAATACTTAACGCACGATACGATATTATTGCAATTTTTAAAAATATTTTGCGATATTCAGATTCTGTCCATAAAGGTAAACTTTATCAATATTCATTTTCTCTAATATCAAAGTCTCGCACTCAGTCTTTCTCTCATTTCAGTTTTATTGTTGACAAACTGAACGGTTTGTATTACAGTCTAGTCCAACTTAACTGAAACCATCTGGTACAATTATAGCTATTCTGAACTATGCAATATGAAAACTATGCAGCCCCTTCAGCAACTGAAGAATTTGAAAGTAAATTAAAACAAAATATAATTTTACATTAAATAAAAAAGTTTTAAACTTAATTAAAATAAAACACGTCTTAAATTAAAATAAGTAAACTGTCATGTTTATTGCTGCCATAAGAAAAGTTAAACACATTTGGACAGTGTCAGGATTCTTGCTCAGAAAAAGGATCAACATAAGATAAGATAAGATAAGATAACCTTTATTAGTCCCACACGTGGGAAATTAGTTTTGTCACAGCAGGAAGTGGACAGTGCAAAAGTTATGAGGCAAAAATTAGAATACAATAAGAATAAATACAGTACACAGCTGTACAGAATAGAATAAAATAAAATACTATATACAGTAGAATAAAATAAAATAAATATACAATAAGATACAAATAGAATACAAATACAAATACTATATACAACTGAGTAAAAATACAACGATGACAGAAAGGATTATTGCACTTAGTATTATTGCACATGTATGGATGTGTGTGCTTGATCAGTTAAAGTCTTTATTATGGAGTCTGACAGCAGTGGGGAGGAAAGACCTGCGAAATCTCTCCGTCCCACACCGTGGGTGCCGCAGTCTCCCACTGAAGGAGCTGCTCAGTGCTGTCACAGTCTGCTGCATGGGGTGGGAGACGTTGTCCAACAGGGATGACAGCTTAGCCGCCGTTCTCTTGTCACTCACCACCTCCACTGGGTCCAGAGGGCATCCTAGAACAGAGCTGGCCCTTCGGATCACCCTGTTCAGTCTCTTCCTGTCCCCAGCAGAGATGCTGCCGCCCCAGCAGACCACGCCATAAAAGATAGCAGAAGCCACAACAGAGTCATAGAAGGTCTTCAGGAGTGGGCCCTCCACTCCAAACGACCTGAGTCTCCGCAGCAGGTACAGCCTGCTCTGCCCTTTCCTGTAGAGGGCGTCTGAGTTATGAGTCCAGTCCAGTCTATTGTTCAGATGAACACCAAGGTACCTGTAGCTGTCCACAGCCTCAATGTCCATACCCTGGATGTTCAGTGGTTGCAGTGGAGAATGCTTGTGCCTGCGGAAGTCTACCACCAGTTCCTTGGTTTTACTGGCGTTGATCTGGAGGTAGTTCAGCTGGCACCAGTCCACAAAGTCTTGGGTCAGACCTCTGTACTCCTTGTCGTCCCCATCAGTGATGAGGCCGACTATTGCAGAGTCATCAGAGAACTTCTGCAGGAAGCACTGGGTGGAATTGTGGGAGAAGTCTGCAGTGTAGATGGTGAAGAGGAACGGAGCCAGAACCGTTCCCTGTGGGGCCCCCGTACTGCAGACGACCCTGTCCGACACACAGCCCTGAGTCCTCACATACTGTGGTCGGTCGGTGAGGTAGTCCAGGATCCAGGTAGTGAGGTGATGGTCCACTCCAGAGTTCTCCAGCTTGTCCTTTAGAACCGAGGGAAGAATGGTGTTGAAGGCACTGGAGAAATCAAAGAACATGATTCTCACAGTGCTTCCAGCGGTCTCCAGGTGAGCGAGGGAACGATGTAGGAGGTGAATGACGGCATCATCCGCTCCAATGCCAGGCTGGTAGGCAAACTGAAGTGGGTCCAGTGATGAGCTTATTAGGCGCCGAAGCTGAGCCAGGACCAACCGCTCCAGGGTCTTCATCAGGTGGGATGTCAGAGCCACCGGCCTGTAGCTGTTGAGGTCCTTGGGGCGTGAAGTCTTTGGCACTGGTACAACACAGGAGGTTTTCCAGAGCTGTGGGACTCTTCCCAACCTCAGGCTCAGGTTGAAGAGGTGCTCCATCACCCCACACAGTTGGTCCGCGCAGGACCTGATGACCCTCGAGCTGATGCCATCTGGACCCGCTGCCTTCTTGCCATTAATCCTCCTCAGTTCCCTCCTAACCTGGGTGGTTGAGAGAGACAGGCTGGAGCCTTGTGTTGAGTGTGTATTGGATGCTGTTGTTGGGGGTGGGGAGGAGTGAGCAGGGTGAATAGAGGAGGTGTGAAGTGTCAGAGGTGGAACAGCAGCAGTGGGGGTGGGTGAGTCTGCAGCCGATGTTGTAGACTGCCTCATGGCTGAGTCAAATCTGTTGAAGAAATGATTCAGTTCATTTGCCCACCTCACATCCCTCCCAGGCAGAGAGTTCTGCTGTTTGTGGCCCGAGATGGTTCTGAGGCCTCTCCAGACTTCACCAACGTTGTTTTGCTGAAGCTGGTTCTCCATCTTCTGCCTGTAGCTCTCCTTCCCTTTCCCATTCAACATGCTCTGAAGTCAGAGCACAAAAACCTTTTTGTAACAAAATATCGATTTCTGCTGTCCCTGTATCGATACATTATTAGCAAACAAAATATCACGATGCTACACAGTATCGATTTTTTCCCCCACCCCTACTCTCTATCCTATGGCTGGGATTTTACCACAGGTACACACAGCTGTGTTAACGGGTGCAGACGAACAATGCAACTGAACTTAATAACAAAGTTCAAATGACACAATTGTTCTTTTCTTAGTGCAACACAGAATGACTGATGTCTTATATTGTTAAGCCTGTACATACTTATAGTTATAGAATATTCACAACATACTTCATACCGTGTACATTATAACATACCATAATAGACCCATTTCTGTAATATACTCACATATCTATATTATTGCTAATATATATTGTAATATATCTATATCACTAAAGCACTTCTGGATGGATGCAAACTGCATTTCGTTGCCCTGTACCTGTGCATGTGCAATGACAATAAAGTTGAATTCTATTCTATTCTATTCTATTCTATATCAGGTTGGAAAATGTTGAATCAAAGGTTTAAATGACCTCCAGAAAAGTTAGACAGTGTTCAAAGTCCCTGAACACAGACCTGAGAGGGTGAAACAGCCAAGGAGAGCTACTGTCTGAGGTCAAAGGTCAGACTGTAAGAGAGTCGTCAGGTTCATATAGCTCCATAACCCAAAGCTGCCCCTCCTCACATGGAGACATGGTGATGTATCTTCATCATCCTCTGTATCCACTGACCCTCTGTGCACAGGTACAAACTTTCAGCCTCTCTGCTACACCTGAGCTCATGTTCTCATTTCTCATTGGTCCGTCCAAACATTAGAAATAACCAGTAAAAACAGTGTTCACTGTTTCTACTCCAACATGTCCTAAACTGGACCTCAGGTCCTGTCAGGCTAGTCCTTACAGCAGTGTGTGACCTTTAACCTTATTCATTCATCATAAATGTCTTTAATGACACCTTTAGTCCTTCACAGCCTCCACACTGAGTGCTGTTGCAGTTATTAAACCCTTCTTTAAGCCTTTTCTACACCATTAAATAAACCCACCATATTATACTGGTCTGTGACGTCACTCAGCAGTGAATCCTTTAAACCTCTGCATCGCTGGCTAACAGGACCAGTTTACCGAGAGCGCCCTCTAGTGGCCAAACCTAGCTGTTACACTTGGCAGCGGTCGGCAGCTTTGTGCTCCGTGAAATAACAAAGTGACATTTCCACGACAAACTTTCACAGCAGCCTTGTTCCCTCATCGACCAGCTGCTAACGAAACGTTTGTGACTCACAGTTAAACTTCAACAGTCTTTTTACCTGTTTACTAACCAATCAGCTCCCTGCGCATTCAAACTCCCGCTGCTGCTGCTGCTGTGCGCTTTACGGCACCTGGTTTACGGCACCGTGTCGTTCTGTACCTTTCAAAGTAAAAGCATCAGGTCGGTCCAAGCTGCAGCAGAATAATAACCACTTATGAACCAATTTACCAAAAATGAATGATGTCATTTACAACACTGAGTTTGGACTTGAACGGTGTTTTCAGTGTTTTTGCCTGCAGTTGAAGAGTAACGCTGTCAATGATGGCAGAAAGGCACGAAAGCAGAGAGGAAACAAACTCAGCACAGACCAGGCTCAGGGAGGGGCGGGGCCATCTGCTGTGAGAGGGAAGACAGGATAAAGACATGCTGTGGACGAGAGACAGAGGTTAATAACAGATATGATTCAATGCAGAGAGGTCTGTTAATACATAGTGAGTGAGAAAGGTGACTGGAAAGGAAAAACTCAATGCATCATGGGAATCCCCCGGCAGCCTACATCTATTGCAGCACAGCTAAGGGAGGATTGAAGTCTATTCTTAAAGGTCGAGATGGTTTGTGTATATATTTATGCTTATATTCATATTCTCGTATTCCCCTTTATTTTATATCCTAACTCTGTGCTATGCTGTCTGTGTTCTGCTACGACAAACTGGATGTCATGGAGGATAAACATAAAGTTCTATCTCTCTATTAAAATCCCCCAAAATAAATGAAATGTGAATTTCAGGCAGACATGTTTTTAAAAGAGTCGCTTAAATGGAAAAATGTCAGCTGGTGGGAACGAGCCTCATTAAGACCTCCAGTGACTTTGTTGTTGTTGTGTTTTTAAATCCAGCCAATGGGAGCGTCTGTGGATATCAGCTGAGGCTGAACACAGGAACAGCATCACATGTAAATACACAAAACACTATCATTAAATAAGGATCAAATCGACATGCCAGAGGTCAAAGGTCAGTCAGAAGAGGTGTGGTTAAACACTGGCAGTGCAGCGATCAGCATATCCAGGAGCAGCAGGTCAGAGGGGGCGGGGCCATGCCAGGACTTATTTTAAGTGAAGTTAAAAGTGGAGCGACAGCAGCAGTCACACAGCAGTAACCAGCTCTGTCTGCCAGGGTCAAAGGTCAAACAAGTCCTGCAGCTGACCCACACACAGACTTACACTGATCCACAGAGAGTGATGAATCCACACATCACTCGGCTGGAGGAAGCGGGGTTTCCACACCATCCAATCAGAAACCAGCGTTGACGCTGAGACCCGGGTCTGTGACAGGAAGTCCATGAACAGGCAGACCCTCAGCAGCAGGCTGACCTCTGACCTCTGAGACAGAGGGAGGAGTTTGTGTCAGCAGGGGGCGCTGCAGCATCGCCTGAGAGCTGTAAGAACAACACCAATAAACAGGAAGTGAAAGTCACACTTCAGCAGACCGCCACCCTCTGAGGAAGCTGAGATAAGAAGCAGCCAATCACAGAGCAGGAGCATGTGACTTCCTGTTTTTGTACTGTGACAACAGCTCCTGGACAGAGAGCAGCTTTCTAAAGCAGAAAGAAACACTTGGTCCCTCCGTTGAGGGACGATGCTGTGAATGTCCAGGTGTCATGTGACCCACCTGATGTACAGAGTCAGGTGCTGCTGCATCCACACAGATCCATGTGAAACAGCTGGATCATGTTTGCTCTGCTGGAAACAGAAACACTGATTTAAATGAACCTGAAACGCTTCATGTATAAAGGCTCGTGCACCCACTGAGCTCTGCTCTCAGATCTGTGAGGCTTTAACAAACAACAGTTTAATCATGTGCAGCATCTTCTGTCAGTGTGGAAGGTCTCACACTTTCCTGAGTGTTGAACCCTGAACTCCATGTCAGCCTGGATATAAATGCAGACCTGCCAGCTGTGATAGGCCCCTTGAACTTTCCCACATTTTGTCACATTACACAAACATGAATCAGTTTTATTGGACTTCCAGGTGAAAGACCAACACAAAGTGGTGCACACGTGAGAAGTGGAACAAAAATACATGACTCCAAACATGTTTTACAAATAAATAACTGCACAGTGGGGTGTGTGTAATTATTCAGGCCCAGAATGAGCAAAGATTTCAGTCTGTAGCTGTGCACAGCTGGTGGAGACAGACCCTGAAACACTGGCAGCTGGAGCTGCAGCTGAAGCTGCTTCTACAGTGTTGACTCAGGGCTGAATAATTTGCCTCTGATGGAGTTTCCAGTGGTGAACATCTGGCATCCTTGAACTGCTCGTCTCACAGGAGACTCAGCGAGGACGCCTCTGGTCTGCTCACTTTATCTCCACCGTCTCCACCCACATCACTGACAGCCCCACCCTGTCTCTATCTGCGACCGTTCACCCACTTTAACTAAGGTGGAGGTTTCATCAGCAGCTTCATGGTGGAGTTAAACTGTATTTGTCCGTTTACACAATAATGGTCCTCTAACTCACACACACACACACACGCACACACACACACACGCACGCACACAACCGTTAGGAGGGAGCAGAGTGTGAGCAGAGTGTGAGCAGAGTGTGAGCAGAGATAAGTGACGCAGAGATAAGGAAATGCTGCAGGCGTTGTGATACAGTATCACAACGCCTGAGAGGAGTCTCAGAGGAGAACTGTAGCTCAGAATTAAACACGTTTTTTAAGCAAAACTATTAACGAATAATTAACCACATGTGCTTAATCAGCCAACGCCTCGAAGTCCTCCTATAACAAAGTCAAACTGTCAGTTAGCAGACGTGTGATCTCCACCCACGAGCTCAGAGACCTCAGAGTGTCTCCACCCATGAAGCTGATCTCTGCTCACAGATGTTTCACTCTGTGTAACCTCTTTAACAGCTTCCTCTTCCTCAGCCCTGCAGTATTTTTATGCATCTGTACTCCTCCTCCTTAGTTTCAGCTCTTGGGCCTTTTTTCACCACGAGACTGTAAACATGATCGTTGGGCTTCATGTCTGTGCTGAACATTCATTTAAGAGACTCATGAGATTCATGAGACTAAAGTCATCTCACTGTGGTCATGTAAATATAATATGGCCAATATTAAAGTTATCATATTAATCATTATTAGCTATTACAGCAGTGAGCAGTGAACATAACTGTGTCTGATAGAATGAAGAGTCGACTGATATATGAAATATTCAGACCCTGTCATAGCTGCTGTAAGTCACACAGGACAGACATCAGAGCCTTAAACAGGCTGACGTCTGCTGAATGGGTCAAACTGGGCAGAAACACAAGAAACAAGCTGCTGTGTAACCTGTAACAACAAACCCACAACACAAATGTGTGTGAGAAAATGATTACATACTGTATGTGTGACAGAGACACGAGATGTTAATATGTAAAAACATTTAATGTGGTTCATACAGCACCAACATCAGTGACGTCAGGGGGATTATATGGATACATATGACACTGATGGAGGCAGCTGTCAATCACAGCACTGACAGGAAGTGTGGGTGTGGCCTCAGGGAGCTCAGTCAGCAGCTTTGACCTTTGACCCACATGAAGCTAACATGTGACAGGACGCTCCGTGGAGATCCATCAGCACAGCAGAAACACGCTCGGGGTCATCATCATTATAAACTTCTAATGTTAGACAAACAGCTGCAGAACATCTGGCTGAGGTTAGTTAGCTGTTAGCTGTTAGCAGAGGAAGGCCAAAGCAAAGCTGCATCTTCATCTTCCTCAGGGCTGAATAACAACAGATACTGTATATACACAGGCTGCTCTTCATCACCAGCTCCTCCTCCTCAGACTGTTTCTTCAGCAGTCAGACGCTCCTCTTCATGGCTCCTGTTCCTGAGGACACAGAGGACAGAGCAGCTCATGTGTCCACAGGACGATGTGTCTGTCTGCAGACGGTGACAGGGAGAGGGGCGGAGCAGCTGAAGGTGAACGGACACCTCCACCCCAACAAGCTTAACACAACCAACCATATCAGTATAAACAACGCTGTCTCATCCTGTAACCTCACATTAAAATATGTTTTAGAAACTGGATGAAAGAGAAGGAGGGAGGGAGAGGACTTGAGGATGTAATACAACGTCTTAAAGACACAAAGAGCTGGATGACACCCAGCTCTGTCTGTCCATGAAGCCAGAGGACACACACCAATGAGTTAAACTGCAGGAATGTCTTAAAGACATAAAGTCCAGTGTTTAACCACTGAGAGCTGAGCTCAGCTGAGGTTTCAAAGCTGTGATATCAGCCGCTGATAAAGTGCTGTGTTCTGTTTCCAGCCGTCATCTGTAACCCAGGTCAGCCACTCTGAGGGAAACACAAGCTGCAGCAGCTCTGAGCTCAGGAAGCTATATTTACTTATCTCGTGCACAACATTGTGCCGTCATTGCTGCAGCTGCCACCTGTTACCTGTGACCATCACCAGGTAACGTGGGCGTGTTTGCTGAATCAGCAGCAGGTGTCAAACAGCTGACAGGTGAGCAGCATGTATGCAGGTAGACTGAGGGCCTGTCGAGCTGATCGCTGGTGTCCTGAGGAAAATGTTTATGTTAGAGAAACACAAGGACACGAGAGCAGGTGGAACGAGACGACCGTTCGGTGAAAATGATGCAGATGCAACATCTGGAGCACACAAATCTAACCGGTTAATGTGAAAACCAGTTAAACTGGAACCCTGGAGCTGTGAGCTCGGTGCACTCTGGTTCTGTGGCAGCTGTATGTGTCAAAGCCAAACACATTTTATTTTGAAAGGTAAAACTGAAACTGACCAGCATCACTCAAACACACACATGTTTGGACCATTACTGACCGAGGTGACGCACTAAGTTCATTTACTTAGGCTCAGAAGGTTAGTACAGTAATCAGATTACACCTGCTCACATCAGGTGAGTGAGAGCTACCTTTGAGTTTCCAGCAGAGGAACAAAACCAAACCCAGAACCAGAACCAGGAGAAGCCCAGAACCCAGACCTGCTACGACTGGGACCACGAGAGAGGAAGGAGGAGGACAGGTGGATGCTGGGAGAGGAGGGGAGGGAGGACACGTAAGAGGAGGAGCAAAGTTTGTGGAGGTGCTTGGAGGAGGAGGACAGTGAGGGGGAGGAGGATGGATGATTTTGGGAGGATCTGGAGGAGAGATGACGAAGATGGTTCAGTCAGTTTATTATCAGGTCACAATGTTATCAGCTTTTAAACAGGAAGTGATGTCAGTGTTCTGACCTCTGACCCTCAGAGAGCTCTGAGGAGACTTTGCACCCTGATCAGTAGAACAGTAGAGACCTTCATCAGCCTGTGTGATGTTAGTGATGATGTGCTCTCGTTTAGGACCAACAGAACTTCCTTTAATGTAGAAATAAGCTCTGACCGTGTCACCATTCCTCTGTCTGCAGCGCAGAATGACATCACTTCCTGTCCTCACAGGAAGTGCAGGGATCTCCAGGATGACAGCTTTATCTGACCATCAGAGACAAACAGAGTTAATGAGAGCAGAGTCACACAGAGACAGAGACACAGCTGGAACATCTCACCTGTAGTGTCTGATTGGACACTGAAGGAGACGCTGTCACTCTGCTGTCCAGAGGAGTCCTCACACCAGAAGGTTTCACTGGGAGCAGAAAGATCCACAACACAGAAGGAACCAAGAAGCCTCCCAAAGCCTGCAGCTGCTCCACAGTCCTCAGTGAGTCCTCCTCTGCTCCTCTTCACTGTCCATCCATCAGCTGTCTGTCCATCATCAACACAACTCAGAGACACTAAAGATCCACTGAAGACCTGCTGAAGGTTTGGACTGACAGACAGAGACACTGGAGGACACACAGAGATGATGAAATCATAACTATGTGTTGATTAAAGTCTAATATAAGCACAGTGCTGGTGTGCAGGGCTGTTAAATGCTGCTGACATGTTATACACTGTTATGTCTACATCAAGCTTTTAGCCTCATAATAAACAGATATTTGTGTTTGTCTTCAACATTCAGATCTTAGAGATGATGTGTGCATCAGCAGCATCACTAATGGAAGCACTTTAACGTGGAAAAATCTCCCTTATCTCAGCTGTGATCTTTGGCTTTCAGAGGAACAAAGTGTGTTTTCTGTAAAGCTCAGATGGAACTTGGAGGACTAACATGCAAACTGAGGCTGTGTTCAGGACTCTGTCACACTGGTGATGAAGAGCGGCACCAGCAGAGTGTGCACACACAACGGTCTGTGCTAATCACACATTCATTTCAAGAGTTTTCATTTGCAAATGTTTGAGGAAATGGTTCATCAGCTCTGACTGTAGAGAAATGTTAGAATATGAAGGAGCTTATTTATTGTAATTCAAGCTCTTCAAGTCCAATGAATCACCTGAACAAAGGTAAGTGTTGAACTGTCACACACACACACACACACACACACACACACACACACACACACACACACACACACACACACACACACACACACACACAGTAAGTGTATTTGTGTTCTTGTTGGAGTCTCACTGATTCACTTCATCTCCTCACCTGCAGAAACAGTCGGTGCAGACAGCAGCAGCACACACACACCTGCAACAGGAGGTCAGAGGTCACTAAAGGTCAGAGGCTCCACCACCACCTTGTGTACCTGCACAGGTGAGGAGCTTCTTTCTCTGTGTGAATGTGACCAAACAGTAACTGCAGTCATTACAAAACAACATGACAGTTAGAACCGTTAGGAGGGAGCAGAGTGTGAGCAGAGATAAGGAAATGCTGCAGGCGTTGTGATACTGTATCACAACGCCTGAGAGGAGTCTCAGAGGAGAACTGTAGCTCAGAATTAAACAAGTTTTTTTAAGCAAAACCATTAACGAATAATTAACCACATGTGCTTAATCAGCCAATGCCTCGGAGCACAGCAGGGAGAATTTGAATACTCTCCAACAACTGCTGCTTCAGAGAGATAGTTATGAAGAAAGACCCGTCCAAGAACTAGACCCCACCCTCCAGAAGAAATCGCCCAGTAGACTCTCCTAGTACAACATCGTCGGCTGGCAAACACAATCTATAAGTGACTGTCCAGCTTCGGTGTGAGGCTGTGGAGGAGATTTTACACCATGACTGTAAAGCCCTTTGGGAGTTCAGCCAGCAGCAGGTGGAAACACTCAGTGATGAAAACACCTCACCGAGGGACCTGGTCAGCTCTCTTACTGAGAATGTGACCCGGCTTCATGTAGAAAAGAAAACAGACTGCCATTGATCTCCAGGCCACGGATCACTTTGTGTGTTTGTCACACTCCAGTCTTTGATGACTGTAAACCTCAAAATGCTGCACAGCCCATATTAAAGCCGGCACTTCTTCCTTAACCAATGAGCAGTATAAATGATGAGAGTTACTGTCGCAAGGAAACAAAACATCAGAATGATTGAATGAACGACTCCATCATCACCAGTCTACAAAGAAACAGCCCCAGCATGCACCTGCAGCTGGAAGGCCTCACCCACATGAGGAGCAGAAGAAGTCGCTTCCTCAGGGTTAATCGCAGAGATGTGTGAGAGGTGCAGATAGAAACCCAGCATGCCCAAGAACTGCATCAGGTCTGTTGTAGAGATGGAGGGGAAATGATCAAGAGCACACTTGGCCCACACAGGGCTGATATTCCCAACCTTACCCTGATCATGGACTGACTGGCATTTGCATTTCATGCACTTCTCACAGCGAGTACAGCACAGAGTGTGTGACCAACAGAACAACTTGAGCCCACTTTGTCCACGCAGTCGTCTATATAAGGCCACATGTAGCTCACACAGCCTCCAGGTTTAAACACAAACAACGATAACACAACAGCAGCAGTGATGGGCAGCAGGAGTCCTTCATCAGAGCAGCTGATCAACAGACTGTGTAGCTGCTGAGTTTGCTTGTAATGAAACGTGCTACATAAATACACACAAGTATCCACCATCACTGAGCTCATGCTCACAGGTGTACACAACCAGCAGCTGGTCATACACACACGTGTGGAGGGATGAGTCTCAGGAGCTCAGTGAACTCCAGCGTGGTGTCTGACACGTGTGTGCGATATGGGTGGAGGTCTCAGCTCCATCAGTGTTAAAGCTGGAGTTACAGCACTGAGCTGACCGCACCCCTGGCTGTGTGTCAGGGGGAGGGCTGGCTATTGTTTCTACTTCCTGTTTGTGTATGAGGCTCCGCCCCCTCCTGGGGTTTTTGGTTAAATCTAAAGAGGCTCAGTGGGAACTTCCTGTAGCTGCAGTGTGAGATTGTTTGGGGCGATGTTGCATCTATTTCAATAATAAATCTTTTGGAGGATCTTTTCCTTGTTTAAGCGTGGGCCGTGGCGTGTTCTCCTGTTGCTGGTGACGTCGTGATGTTTTCACTAATTAAAAAAACACACTATATATGTGTATGTACAACACAGTCATGTAGTAGGTTGGCAGTATGCTTGTGCTGTGAGGTCTAACTCTATGTGTAGTGTATTTATTACGTACATTTTAGACACAGTGTCCTTAAACACAGTGTACACTGAAAGCGCGGGCCCCGCCCTGCATGGAGGCCTCGGGGACGAGCTTCACATGAACGAGCTCGATGACAGAATAATGAACGCTTTTAACAGCAGAGGACGTTTGACTCACCGCTACTTAGTCTGTATGAAGCCACACCCATCTCTGTGTGTGTGTCTGTGTGTGTTTCTTACCGATTAAGAGGAGCATGATCTTCATCAGCCTTCATGAGCCT
Source organism: Maylandia zebra (assembly GCF_041146795.1). Lineage (NCBI taxonomy): Eukaryota > Metazoa > Chordata > Actinopteri > Cichliformes > Cichlidae > Maylandia > Maylandia zebra. The sequence continues at coordinate 8,968,732 of NC_135169.1, read as the reverse complement.
CACTGACAGCTGACATCACCGACCGCTCTCAGAAACAGATCCGTTACTCTGCACACAAATAAAGACTTTCTCCTCCCTGGGCCCTTCACAATAAAAGCTCTTTGCAGTGTTGGAATCAAGATAAAGACAGACATATAAATGTGTATGTTTATAAAGGGAAACATGGAAGCAAGACAGAAAGAACAAGGTGGAGGTAAGAACAGGGGACAGGTACTCCTGCCCAAGTAACAGGATATAACCACACATGCAGCCCAGATATAAAGTGAACCAAGTCATTTATTTAACTACAGCATGGGAGCCAATGCATCGAACCAGCCACTGGTTCCCACATTGACACTGAGTGTTGACTGAACTGAGCCTGTATCGACAGCTGTAACGCACAAAGCTACCTGAGGCGTTGCATTCTGCTCTCAGCTCAGATGTCCTGCTTTGTCCTTTCGGTACATCAAAGCAGCTCATGTTGCTTCTGAAGAAGAAAGAAGCGTCAGAGACGTGGCGTTCATGGTCCCAGTGTGCCAGTCACGGTCACACACTGCATGTGGTTTTCAAAGCAGCACGCCTGTTCAGCATAAACATCAATACATGGATCAAAAACGTTGAAATATGTCTTCCTGTTGGGAGATGTGTAATGTTACTGCGTGCTAGTGTTTGTTCACTTCTAGTTTGATGTCCTCATCACCCCATCATACTGTTTTAAAAAGTGTTTGGAAGTGGATGCAGAAGCACATGGAGCGGGCTGTAGTTCAATTAATTAGTCTTTTATGTTTTTATTTCATTGTTCCATAGTTTATTTATGTTTCTGGTTTTATTGTGATTTTTATCTGTGAAAGTGCGACATGAACACATTACTCTTACTTTCCTATGATAAACAGCTAGATGGAGCCACGTGGCTGTTGTAACTCGACCGAGCCTTTACAGCAGAGCCCACAGAGCCCAAACTCACAGTTAGAATAAGGACAGCTGTCCTCACATCAGCAGGAAACCACAGGAAGAAGAAGAAGTGAAGCAGAGGCTAAAAATACTGCAGGGCTGATAGAGAGGAAGCTGATGAGGGTGTGGTAGCAGATCACTCCTGTCACCAGCATGAATGTTATCACTAGTGGGCCTCATGTTTATTGCACCTTCACAGTGGACCTGTTGTAGAGACATCCTGTTCAAGGGAGGTGACTGGTGGCTGTAGCTTTCCTTAGAGTGGGAGGAGGTCAAGGATGAGCTGGACTGAAGGTGTAGGGACGTATGATGTGCTGTGAAATGTGTTTTGTGTGACAGTGGGTATATGTGAGGGCGGTGCTCAGAGATCAGCCTGGTGTTTGGAGTGTTTCTCTCCACATTGCAGTGTGTTCATTAAACCCACTTCAGTCATGCTCACCGAGGTGTCTGCAGGTTATTTTAAATCTTCCACAACAAGGCTGACAAATCTTCTTAGAGACGTTTTCCACTGCAAACATCAGCTTTGACTGTCAGTGGAGACATGACCGTGTGTAGATCAGGGATCAGGTTCATGGTTGGACTCAGTCGGAGTGTTTAAAGAAGAAACTGGAGATACCGAGTGAACATTTCTCCCTTACACTTTGTCACCTCTGGGTCAAAGGCAGAGGCTGAAATCTGAATATCAAGCTGTAAATATACCCACCACACCATCATCACACAGATGTAGCTGTCAGCATCCTACATCATAGGATACAGCACAACCTGTCAGGTTATGAGAGTTAAGAAGAGCACCTGAGCTTCAGCAAAGATTCAAGGAATATTTATTTATATTTCCTATCATTTCATGTCTATTCCATCTCAAAGACAAGCATCTTAAACACAGAACATCCTTATAGAATATGATGCAACACTATAGATCAACTTACCTCAGAATATATAAATAATTACAGCAATATGATGCAACAAACACAGCAGCTACTGATCCAAAATACTCAAAGCTTCATAGAACTGAAACCAACATTTATTTTAGCTCCATCCTGCTGCTGATACAGACTTTAGGTTTCTGAACATTAAACTTGTTGCTGCCTTTCATATTATGTTCATATTTGAACATTACCTAATAGGACTGATTCAGAGCAGGATTCAAACACATGCCAGATAAATCCAAGCTGTCAAGCTATCTAACCCGGTCACCTTCTCCCGGCCAATCAGGATTCATGCTGTGTCCCTCTGTGCATGTGTCACTATCCTCTGCAGATGCCTTCGATCACGGTCTGAGCTGGCAGACCATGGGGAGATAGAGCGGACCCAAATGCAGACACACAGGGCTGAGGTGAATGTTTAACCAAAGGTGAGCCTTTATTTGGCTGAATGTGAATCTAAACAAGGCAGGAAGGAAATGAACAAAACATAAACAGGACAAACTAAACAAGAAAAACCTGGAAACATGGGAAAAGAAACGCAGGGGGAGATACTCTGGGGACAATGAACAGGTGACATGCAGATGAAACACAGAGGATGATCAGTGACAATGGAGCAGAGGGAAACTCACACTAGATATACTCAAGCAGCACAATGAGAGGAACAGGTGGGACTAATCAGACATGAGGAGAACAGCAGGAAGAACAACAGAATACAGACTGTCAAAGTAAAACAGGAAATACAAGAACGTAGAGATGACAGGAGGTAACAGAAACAGCTAAACACTACAAATCATAACCAATGACCAGAACTTAACTAAGGCGATGAATATTAAATGATCACAAACAGTCACTAGGCTGTGATGCCTTTGTGCAGTCGTGCTCTTGATTATATAACTTTAGTTACATCTCTCTGCCTTATCGTTCCTGCTTTGCTCTCACGTCCTTGTCTAGTCTCATCTACTTTCTCCTTTAACCCTGGAAGAGTCTCACAGTCTGTTCTCTCAATCCGAAAAGAGGAATTATGGATTTGACCAATTAGCCTGTGACACTTGGCCCACAGGCAGACACTTCCACATTGTCAGCTCAATAGTGTTTTTATTTTATTTGCAGCTGGGTTCCTGCAGTTTCTGGCACCTGCCCTGGATGCAGCCGCTCCATCTCTCCCCACATTGCTGGATCTCAGTTCAAAGACAGTTTAAATGAGGTGACAGCTGCAGGTTATTTTCGTCCTTTCAGTTTAAGACAGTAAGAAGTCTTGTTCCTGTTTTTCTCTGTGGTCACTTCTCAGAGTTGCAGAGATAAAAATGTGCAAACAATGAATTTATTGACACTAAAGATAAGAAACGTGTTGAAGGACAGTTTGACACCTCAGCTGTGAGTGAGCTGTTTCCACATTAAAAACAAGTAACCATCGCGATAAGATCAGCTCTGTGTCTGTGAAGACTCGTCTTGGAGGTGTGATGTTTGTATTTATTCTGTTTGTTCCTGTTTCCATCACAGCTTATTGGTGCTCACACTCTAAGGCTGTAGCTGAGCTCAGACTGTTAGCACTCTCAGGCTAACCTCAGCAGCACAGAATAAACCGTAATAAACAAATCATTCTCTCATCAGCCACAGTTCACACTCCTGGATCACTTCAATCCTGTTTCTGTGACTCTGACTCTGTGTCACTGAAGTATCTGCTCTGTAATGTTTCACTGTTTTATTAAAGCATCACAGAATCAGAGGAGTCAAGTCTTACTCAGAGACCGTTTGATCCAGTTCAGCTTTCCGTTCCCGCTCTCACAAAGTGCTGCTCACACTGGGTTCTGCTGACGCTGATAGACTTCCTGCTGGGCCTGAACACCTCCACACTGATCCTGGACTTTCTGATGGAGACGCCTCAGACAGTCCAGATCCAGCAGGTGGTGAGAACAGCTGAGACGATCATTGGAGCCTCCGACCCACAGAGAGTGATGAATCCACAGACTCACTGCTTTAACATGAACATTAGAATATTGATTTTTCTATCTTGGCTGGAGGAAGCTGGGTTTCTGCACCATCCAATCAGAAACCAGCATCCACCCTGAGACCTGGGTCTGTGACAGGAAGTCCATAAACAGGCAGACCCTCAGCAGCAGGCTAACCTCTGACCTCTGAGACAGAGGGAGGAGTTTGTGTCAGCAGGGGACGCTGCAGCATCGCCTGAGAGCTTTAACAACAACACCAATAAACAGGAAGTGAAAGTCACACTTCTGTTGGTGTGTGTAGCAGACCTCCACCCTCTGCAGGAAGCTGAGATAAGAAGCAGCCAATCACAGAGCAGAGAGCTGTGACTTCCTGTTTTTGTACAGAGAGCAGCTTTCTAAAGCAGAAAGAAACACTCGGTCCCTCCGTTGAGGGACGATGCTGTGAATGTCCAGGTGTCATGTGACCCACCTGATGTACAGAGTCAGGTGCTGCTGCATCCACACAGATCCATGTGAAACAGCTGGATCATGTTTGCTCTGCTGGAAACAGAAACACTGATTTAAATGAACCTGAAACGCTTCATGTATAAAGGCTCGTGCACCCACTGAGCCCTGCTCTCAGATCTGTGAGGCTTTAACAAACAACAGTTTAATCATGTGCAGCATCTTCTGTCAGTGTGGAAGGTCTCACACTTTCCTGAATGTTGAACCCTGAACTCCATGTCAGCCTGGATATAAATACAGACCTGCCAGCTGTGATAGACCCCAGCCTCTATGGATCTTGTGCTCAGAGCTTGTTCTTGTGCTGCCATGATTAGTGCCTCTGTGCTGTCTTTCAGTCCAGCTTTGTCCAGCCACTGGTAGGATTTCTGGATATCAGCCACCTCCTCTATCTGCCGGTGGTACATACCGTGCAGGGGCCTGTCCTTCCATGATGGTTCCTCGTTTCCCTCCTCTTTCTTGGGTTTCTGCTGCCTGAGGTATTCACTGAGCACTCGGTCAGTTGGGGCCATCTTCGTGATGTACTTGTGGATGTTCGTTGTCTCATCCTGGACTGTGGTGCTGACACTCACCAGTCCCCGGCCCCCTTCCTTCTCCTTAGCGTACAGCCTCAGGGTGCTGGTCTGGGGGAGAAACCCTCCATGCATTCCTGGTCTTGACATCAGTGGCTTCTACCTCCTCCTTTGGCCAGCTTATTATCCCAGCAGGGTACCTGATCACAGGCAGGGCGTAGGTGTTGGTAGCCCGGATCTTGTTCTTACCGTTCAGTGGGCTCTTCTGTAGTTGGATGGGGCCGGTCCCCTCTGGTCCTGGGATCAGGACCAGTTTCAGTTAGCCATTCCAGGAGCTATCCAACACCAGGTGCTGTCATCGACCGAACATCAACCAAACTGTCAGCAGTGATTTAATGACTTTCTGGTCTCTGTGAAAATGATTTCCACATCATGTATATATTTACTGCTGTATGTGTCACAGCAGTCAGGGCCTTTATAAGCACAGTGCATACAGACAAAAGTACTGAACTGAACAATTTCAGGTTCTGTTTTCCATCATGTGTCATTTATTAATATGGAAGCACTGAGAATGGATGGATGGTTATTTCATTAATAATTACATTTCATTCTCTGTATCTTCACCACACATGTAACTGGGTGTGGGTACTGTAAGTGCAGTGGATGCTTACATTGTACTCACTGCAACATATTCATAGCACAGACTCAGCACACTGTGTTAGAGGCTGGGATGAGGTGAGCCTGGTCCTTGATTGTCATCTATGTCCAGTAGAGAACGACTGTGTGCACTCACATATTAAATGAACTGAAATCAGTGTGATCTCCAGTCAGAGCAGAGGCCGTGATAAAAGGAATGATCAGAGGAAGGAATGGAGCTTTAATCAACCTGTCTCAGTTGTTTTAACTCTCAGCATCACAAAGTAATGTGGTAACATCTGGACTGATGTGTTTACTGTCAGCTAGTTTAAATGCTGTAGGCTGCAGCCGTTGCTCTAACACTATAACTGTAACAGGGCTCAGTGCTGGTTCTAATAGTCTGAGCTGTTTCAGGCTTTATTTGTGAAGAGCACAGCAGCTTACAAACACGTAGCTGGGCCTGGACCCAAAGGAGTGTTTGTTAAAGCCTGCAGTGAATCCAGCAGCAGAATGATGGAAATGCAACACAGCAATGATGAAGAGGAGCAGAATTAAAGCCAAATCAAGTCCAGTTCATACAGTTAGGTCCATAAATCAAATAAGGGAAATCAAAATGTTGGTTAGCTGCATCTGTCTGCACCCTTAATGCTCTGTGGTCGCTATGGTAACGTGTAAACATTTCTTTCAAAATAAGACACACGACTATAACACAGGAAAAGACCCAGGGAAACGAAGTTAACGATAAAAACTCTGAAAACCATAAATTTCACACTGAGCCTCGACTCTCACGGCCCGGTCCGTGGCCCGGGGGTTGGGAACCACTGCATTAACACATGGGTAGTTCAGGCAGCACGTCATTTTCATTGTTACTGCTAATAGTCTTTGTGAAAAGCACATTGATGTGAAAATCATGACAAAGTATTTAATTTAATTTCAACAGCTTTTCCACATGCCGGGCAATGTTCCCTCTGAGCTGCGCGAGTGCGCAATTGCGCACTGCTGGCATGGTGTCTGCGCGTTGCGCACAAAAAAAAAATTCTAACCTGAGTTGTGTTTTAGCAAAGCGGCTGATGTGGCGTGAAGCCACGTTAATGACAACGTGTCCAACCATTGGAGATGTGAGCAGGACAGACGAACAACTGACGGACAAAGTGTGGACTTTATACCAGTTTATAAACTGTGTTGATCGGCCACGTAAAACCAGAGTTATGATAAAATATCTGCAATGTTTGGTTTTCTTCCTGAATACTGTCGTTGTTTATATTTACTGCAGGAAGAAACGGGAAAAACGGCGTTTTATAAGGAAAACGCTCGAAAGCCTGTGAGAAAAAACAAAAACAAAACACCCCCACCCTTTCCTATTGGTGGAAAATTGTACCATGTGGACCAATCAAAAAATGATATGGCAACATGACATTTAGTTGTTTAGGAAGGAGGAAGTTTTAGGAGTGACGGCGTGTTTGAGATGTGAGAGATTCGAGACGTTTAGCACAAATCTTGTGTAGTTAGTGTGTAGTTAGTGTGTAGTTAGTGTGTAGTGTAGTCAGTAGTGTTGTTGTGTGTCAGAACAATGAGGCGACTGCTGAGTGTTACAGGTGTTACAGCAGTGACACATCAGGCCTGCAGGTAGAAAGTTCAAGTTATTTTTACTTCCAATAGTGTTAACATGCTGCACAGGTCATGAACAAGATTTTATTTAATTTTCATTGTAAGTGGGCTAAAGCAGTTAATTAAAAGTAGTGTAACATGAATGCTGTAATCTGATTACTTTAATAAACATGTAACTTGGATGCTGGCGTGACCACAGTGCACACGTCTGCTGTCGCTCACAGTGGTCCAAGGGACGCTCAGGGAGTTTGTGTGTTCAGACACATGAAACATTACAGGGAACACTGCCCCTGGGACACTAGCAGAAACACTCCCCCCCCCCCCCCCCCCCCCCCCACACACACACACACACACACACACACACACACACCAGTCCTCCTATAACAAAGTCAAATTGTCAGGAAGCAGATGTGTGATCTCCACCCATGAGCTCAGGGACCTCAGAATGTCTCCACTGATTTCTGCTCTCAGAGCTGATGTTTGACTCTTTATAACATCTTTAAGAACTCATATCTGAGTGAATGTTTCAGCTTTAACGAATCCTCTGAGGGTTCACACGCTGACGGCCACTGATTGGTCCACTCAGTCACATGGGTCAGAACCAGGAAGCTGTGAGTCACAGAGTAATGGGTGGCTCTGTCAGAGGTCATCATATAATGAATTACAGCAGTTCAGCCTAGAAGATCACAAGACATCTGCACACACCTGGATGAATCCAGCTGTGTGCAGCCAAAGAGAGCGTTGCGACTTTCATCCGTAAATAAAGCCGCGGCCGGCTGAGTTGGTTGTGTCCCTGTGACGCGCCTCCAATAATCCATAATGAGTCGTACTTGTACTTTGCGCATTTATTTTAAGGACAAAACAAAACAAACTTTTGCGCTTTCAATCAATTTACAAATAGCGCATGGATTAACTGGTGTGCCAAAAAATGACGGTCAACAGAAAAGTTTGCCCACGAACCACTCACCCAACACACCTGCTGCGAACACCGACATCAGGTAAATAGACTGTGACCACACCCACATGCCATCACCTGAGACGCAGGTAAAGCTATACACCTGTGCCACCAAAACAAAAAGGAAAAACATAAACATTGACTTTGGCTCTTACAGAGAGGTCAGCTGATCACAGCCTGCCCAGGGATGGAGATGGGTTACAGTCCCTGACTGAGAGCAGTGGTGCATGGTGGGTAAGTAACGAGTGCAGCCACAGAGGTACAGACAACCACTCAGCCTCACACTGACCGTTCAGGATCTCTGTGGGAGGGTTGCATGATGTCCCTGCACGAGTCTCTGTGCCTTTATGTAAAACACAACAGTGATATTATTACACCAGTCATCTGAAACTAAAGGACACGTCCACACTGAAAATAAAATGGAGCACTGTGCTGCACCTGAATGTTATAAAGACACATGGAACGAACACACCTGTAATCCTGAGGTTAACGGTGTACAACAATGACATACCATAAATATGACCTGTGAACTTAGCGTCCATACCCTGAACAAAGCTCTCTGGGCACTCTAAGTATCCTCGCTCTAGTAATAAAAACCATGTGACCTCATACAGGTTTTTGTTTGGCTAGGCCAAGAAATCAGCAGTTGGCTTACAGCAGCAAACGTTTGGTCCTTTGAGCTCACGGACCAGTGTTCAGAGTCAAGCTCATTCTACCAGAGATGTCACATGTTTATTTTTATGGCCACTAAACCACACAGACCGCCTGTAACAGGGAGCTGCTCTTACTGGACTGTATATTTATAACAATGCTTTGAATGTGTTATTAACTCCAACACCAAACCTGGTCATACTCTTCACAGCTGAGGTGTTTAATCAGTGATGGAGACTCTGTGACCTCATGTGACGTCTGCTGGATTCACTAGGATGGTATTTATGTATCAGCCACTGTGCTGCACCACAACCCACTCACCTCACAAGCTCCACCCTCACAGCACACGAGCATGAGGTCACTGCGAACCGTCGACCTGAGGAAGGCTGCCGGTCCTGACGGTGTCCCAGGCCGGGTGGATGGAGTCTTCAGCCAGTGTCTGTCCCACTCTGCCCAGAGTCCTCCACCATAATTAAACCCCATACTTCCAGCTTCATCAACTCCTGACACCACCCTCCCCTGGAACAATCAAATGTCTGAGCTGCTGGTGTTTATCGGTGCTCTACAGAGAGCACACTGACTCACAGCTGCACCGCGGCTCACAGGAAACACCATGATGGCTGCCCTCTGCCCCACAGCTCCATCAGAACATGATGAAGGGCCCTCCACACCAGGTCATTCACTGTTTGAACAGGCAGCTCCATCAGACCTGGACAGCCTGGTCTAAACACAGCTTTGACCCAACAGCAGTGAACACAAAGCACCAACATGAGTGTGTGTGTGCAGCTGCAACACAACAGCACAGTGTTTGATTACTGACATGTTTGTGCACTGAATGGACTGACATGAATAAATACTGTATATGAGACAGAGACACGGAGACATCATGTTAATATGTAAAAACATTTAATGTGGTTCATACAGCACCAACATCATAGCGTCAGGGGGATTATATGGATACATATGACACTGATGGAGGCAGCTGTCAATCACAGGCACTGACAGGAAGTGTGGGTGTGGCCTCAGGGAGCTCTGAGGTCAGAGGGGGTGTTTCATGATGTTTGATGCTTCCTGACAGTCAGCAGCTTTGACCTTTGACCCACATGAAGCTCACATGTGACAGGACGCTCCGTGGAGATCCATCAGAACAGCAGAAACACGCTCGGGGTCATCATCTTTAGAAACTTATTATAAACTCATTATAATGTTAGACAAACAGCTGCAGAACATCTGGCTGAGGTTAGTTAGCTGTTAGCTGTTAGCAGAGGAAGGCCAAAGCAAAGCTGCATCTTCATCTTCCTCAGGGCTGAATACACAACAGATACTGTATACACACAGGCTGCTCTTCATCACCAGCTCCTCCTCCTCTGTGACCCATCAAGCTGAATGAACCTCCATCAGAGGAAGGTCTTCATGGTTCCTGAGGACACAGAGGACAGTCAGACACTCACATGGGTCGGTGGGTTTGATGCTGGAGTCTGTCCCAGCTGTCCCAGCTGTCCCAGCTGATCAACATCCTACAAACAGACTGATCGGTTCTCTGATCTGTGATCGATCAGCTGGAACTGGGATGAGGATCAGAGCCAAGAATTAAACCAGGTTCATACATTCATACCTGCACGGGCAGGTCATGTCCTCACGCGCTGAGCTCTGAGCTCCTTGTTCCATTAATTAGTGTTAAATATGGAATAATCTTTACATCATAAGTGCCATGCAAGAAAAACATAATTCAACAAATAATTAAATTCCTCGTGCATAAAGTCAGTGCAGCACTGCAGCCAGGTGCAGAGAAGCCAGAACCCAAAGAGGTCTCTCCTCTGCTCGCGCTGCAGCAGTGCTACGCTTGTACAGTTAATCTGCTAGCAAAGGTCATTTTAGCCTGTGCACATCACTTTGCCTGAAGGGCCAGGGTCCTGATGTGATTGGTCACTGTTGGTGTCAGGACCCTGGCCCTTCAGTGGGTAAGGCAGTTCGATATAAGGTATCTGATGACGATATGAAAATGCCTTTTGTTTCATATTACACATGATCGTTTGTTTCATGGTGTCACCATGTGAACTGTTTCCGGTTTGTTTCATGGTTTGATGGTCACTGGAGTGGCTATATCCATTTTTACAGTTCTTTCTTTCTCCTATATTTAATATAACCACAGTGTGGACAGACACGCCACTGTTTTTAGGCGTTGTCGTTAGCAACAACAATGGTAACCCCAGCGTGTGGCTCTGCCGTCCGCTTGTTTATTTTCCACATAAAGTACAATAATAAATAATAAACCACAATCACAATAAAGCTGAAGATCCTGTTGAGATTTTGTAAAATAAAGTGAAATGATGACAAACAGAAGGACCAAAACAAATCCAGGACATTATTCCTAAACGAGGGGCTCGCTCTGTAGCAAGAAAGTCTGACACGGGCCAGAAAACTGTACTCTGCAAAACCGGCCCCCACTAAACACGGCAAACCTCTCCTGCCACCTACGCAAGAGTCACATGACAGAGGATGGAGAGAGTTTATGGATGAGAAGCAAAGCTCTACCCACCACATCACCCTGAAGCAGCTTCACTGGCTCCAGGTCAAATCTCACGTTAATTATACATTTAAAGCTATTCATTGTCTCTCCCCACCATCTCTGGTTCAGATCACCATCCCACTCCAGCGCCCCCCGATCATCCTCTTCTCTTTCTTTTTCTCTTCCTTCCTCTCGTCTTGTTTCTATGGGGGGCTTTTAGCCGCTCTGCCCCCAACTTTGGAATTCCTGCAGACCTCGGAAACATCACCTCATTCCCTCTTTTTAAGTCCAACCTCAAAACCCACCTGTTTAAAACTGCCTGTTTTATTTGCTGTACAGCGTCCTTGAAAGGTGCTTTTAAATAAGCATCCTGAATGTTCATTGTGTTCATCTGTGTTTCCAGTGGGCACCACTGATCTGTTCAGTGCTCCCTCACTGCTGCTGGTTTGGGTCATTGTGCAAATGTCCTGTTTATAAGGTTGGAAACCTGCAGTCGGCTGAGACTGAAGGATGACATTGAAAAGTTTCTAACAAGTAACAGCTGTAGTGATGTGCACCAGCAAAATGTCACCAGCAGATGAACTGCACGTAAAAATGCTGCAGCACGATCACAGGAGAAACGCTCGCAGCTTCTTTGTGGGCGTGGCTGCTGAGCTCTGTGCAGGCTGTTGGATTTATGCACGAGGAATTCAACTGTGCTGTGAAATGAAATAATTTGCTCAGATTACATTTTTTCTTTTTCTTCTTATGATATAAAGATCATTCCATATTCAAAGTGCAGCTTATTGAAACTGGACCAGCTGCAGTTACCATGGTGACCTCACAGGTAAACACACCTCTGTGACCCTGAAAACATACCTCACGTCCTCTTTATTTGGTGCCTTCCTCCATGGAAGCATGTCTGCCATGATTCCCATTAAGGTTGCTGCAGAGGAGAAAACAGGAGTGAGTCTCAGTCTTTCTACATCAGACACAAACCAGGTGATCATGTGACTCTTTCCTCTCAGCTGTGGTTTAGTCTGAGTAGTGGGAACACTGGAACAGCCTTTACTAGTGATGAAAACGACCACATACATGAACTCCATAGATTTGGCTTCCTACAGTTAAACGAGTATGACTGAGTGATATTTAAAATGCAAACCAAGCATTCCCTAAATCAGCACCTGGTCACCTGTCTGTACAGGCCAATCACAGCTCTCCATGAGTCGCTCAGCTGTGAGTTCAACACTACATTGAAGGACATGTATCACAAATGTTATTTTATACTCTGCACTGACATATTTACAGTTTAGTTATCTTATTGTGCTCAGTGTTATGTAGTCCAAAGGTTTTATTCATATCCATCATGTAGATAAAACTAACACACTTAGCTTCTATAATTTGCTTGTAAAAGATCCTGGTGAGTAAACACCATGCTGTTTAATATCTTTGCAAAATAAAATACAAACTAGGGCTGCTCAATTAATCAAATTTTAATCACGATTACGATCTGGGCTTTCAACGATCATTAAAAATGACTGAGCCGATTATTAGCCCCTCCCTCGTGCTTTACTCTCGCGCTGCTCCGTGTGGCAAATCGAGCGCACCTCTCTGCATTTCGAACACGTGTCACAACAATTAAGAGGACCCGAGGGAAGCTCGGAAAGCTGAGCAGAAGTTATTTGGAGAGGAGAGTGACTGCCGTTGGTTGAAAAGAGAGGTAAAAAAAAAAAAAAAAAACTTCAGTGGTGTGGAAACATTATGGGTTCGCGGAGTCAGACGTGGATCAAGTAGACATAGTGTGTACGTAGCTGCAGCACAGAGCAACACTGCAAAGTTCACTAAACATAGATGTTTACATTTTTCATTTGTTTCTTATATTGCAAACATTTGCACTGTTATCAGTATTTGCACTATTTTATGACAATCTTTAAGGTCATTATTCAACACATTATTATTGTTAAACAAATATCATCAAATAATCGAGATCTCAATTTCAGTGAAAATAATCGTGATTATCATTTTTGCCATAATCGAGCAGCCCTAATACAAACTCTACATCTAAACCAGCGGTCTCCAACCTTTTTTGCACCACGGACCAGTTTATGCCCGACAATATTTTCACGGACCGGCCTTTAAGGTGTCGCGGATAAATACAACAAAATAAAACTAGTACCGGTACTGAAAAAAAGAAGATTTATTCATAACACACGTGAAAAGACCCAGGAAAACGGAGTCAACGATAAAAACGATAACAAAATAACGCTGAGAACCGATAAAAACCCTGAAAACCATATCTGTGAAGGTTCTCAGTCATCCAGGTCATCGTAGTCAAAGGAGCTTGCAAAGAAAAGCGTCTGGACTTCTTTAAGTTGCTTGAAGACGTTTCACCTCTCATCCGAGAAGCTTCTTCAGTTCTAGGGTCAAATGGTGGAGAGTCCCAGATATAAACCTAGTGGGAGTGACCCCCCACAGAGGGACAAAAGGACCCCCTGATGATCCTCTAATCACCTGAGCCAAGGTGTGAAACTGGGCGTGGGTCCCAATCAGCCAGAGTTTCGGGTGAGTTCATTGTGAAACCTGGCCCCACCTTATCATGCGAATTCCTGAGGTCAGATGGCCCAGGATGTGAGTGGGCGTTAAGGCGTCTGGGAAGGATCTCAAAACTGGATTATAGATGGCAGAGAGTTGGTGTCGTAAACCACCACCTCTGTTCAAAGATGGTCGCTCACAGTGGACATAGATGCTTCTTTCACTCCTCTTTCAAACCATCTGTCCTCTCTGTCCAAAATGTGAACATTGGCATCCTCGAAAGAGTGACCTTTGACCTTTAGATGCAGATGGACTGCTGAGTCTTGTCCTGTGGAGGTGGCTCTTCTGTGTTGTGCCATGCGCTTGTGAAGTGGCTGTTTGGTCTCTCCAATGTAGAGGTCTGAGCATTCCTCGCTGCACTGTACAGCAAACACCACATTGTTAAGTCTGTGTTTTGGCGTTTTGTCTTTCGGGTGAACCAGTTTTTGAGAGCGTGGCTGAGACTTTCATCCTGATTTGCTCTGCTTCTGTCTGTGCAAGTATTTAATATTTTTTCATTTCTCTTTAATTCAGTGAATGAATGTGGATTTAACCTTGAAGCACGTTCAATCATCCATCATTCAGCCTTCTGAGACTGAAGAAGTCACCCTAACACTTCCATTAATAACATCCAGATGAACACAGTCAGCTGTCTGTGGTTGCAGACATCATGTGAAGATAATTCTGCTGTTACTGAAACTAGACACCTTAAATATTTCACAGAGTAGTTCCACTACAGGAGGGATGGTGCAGCTAAACGTGTGTTCAGATCTTTATGTGACACTACGACACACATCACTTTCTTTCTTATTGTGTAAACTTCTTGTCAATCTTTTTACATCATTTCTTCAACATTAACTGCACTGTTACACTCACCTCTGACTCTGAGAGTCACGACTTTCTGTACCAGGATGCGTTTATCCTTGTTGCAGACCGTGCAGGTGTAGCTACCACTGTCAGTGGGCTGGGGCTTATTCAGGGTCAGACTGAGGTCTCCAGTGATCAGTGGATCTTCATTCATCTCTGTGCGACCGATGTAAGACTTGTACTGTAAATCTGGCTGGTTTTTTTTATTCACATCAAGGTAATGGACCATCTTCGCTGTGGATTCAAAGACAGTCCAGTACACACTGAAAACATGATGAAGGTCAGCTGTGGTTTTAAAGGGCAGCAGGACAGACTCCTCCCCCTCTTTCACCTCCACCATCTCCACCTGGAAATCTGAGAGCAGAACATGAACACAGACAGACATGAGTGAGGTTGATGGTCCATCATGTCCTCTGCTGTGTAACCAGCAGCGTTCAGTGTTTCAGTCACGGTTCGTACACCTTTTTCAGGGTCAAATTCAAGCACTTTCTAAGCACTTTCAAGGTCCATTTTCAAGTTTTCCCAGCGCATTTCCTAAAATCTACTTATTTAATCTATCATCAGTGACATTATTTGGTACAGTTATAATGTATTGTTCATCTCCCTTAAATAAACAGGCAGCCTTAATGTATGAAATATCCATATACTGTGTCAGTGGCTGATGGTGCCCCACAGGCCTCAGTGTGAGCTTGAAGCCATTTATAATGTGTAAGCAGTTTAATGTGTCGGTGCTGACCAGAAACAGCTTTTGAATGAAAGTCTTCTGTAGAAGAAACACACGTGACTATTCTTTGTGCTCATATGGATCACTCATATCACCATTATTCCACCCAGCACAGGGACAAACCCTGCAGGTATGACAGCAGCAGGTGTATCACTTTTCCACCTGGAGACAGCGTTTACACTGCAATCTGCCTCTGGTGGCTTTTTTGCAGCAACTGTGACAAAGTGACACACAAAACAAAACAACACTACACACTAACTACACAAGACAACACACTAACTTGACTGCAAACATGGTACACGTCACAAATCTCTCACCTGTGAAAACTCCCTTCCTCCCTTTCTTTCTTTCACTTGCTCACTCCTAAAACTTCCCCTTTTCCTAAACAACCAAATGTCACGTTTTAATATATTTTTTTGATTGTTTGACACAAACAGGTGTTTTTTTTTCCTTTTTTGCTCACAAGCGGAGTGTTTGCTAGCACTGTCCTTCTTCTCTTCCCGTAGTAAAGGCCTCTGTTTTATTTAGGAAAAATAAATCGCGTGTACTTTTGATCATGACTCTGGTTTTACGTGGACTATCAACACAATTTAAAAACTGGTGTATAGTTTGAAGTCAGTGCTTTGGACAAAAGTTGAAATGGACTCCTGGTCTGTCACAATGCTATGTATCGTTCTAATGTTTAAAGCTTTCACTTGAGTAAAGGAACTCATATTACTAAGTAATGTTAGCTAAGTTCACAGCATGCTCCATAAATCTCCAAGCCATAACTAACCGCTATAATAGCTGCCGTATTGCTGTGAGGCTTTTATTCTCACACAGCTGCAAACAGCTGGACACTTGCAGTTTACACAGCTGGGATTCGCGGTGTGGACAAACAGCTGATACACTCACCTCTGACACTGAATATCACTGATTGCCTTAGCAGGATGGCTCCATCCTTGTTGTAGGCGGTGCAGGTGTAGATTCCACTGTCAGTGAGGTGGAGGTCTTCCAGGTTCAGACTGAGGTCTTTCTCATTTCCCTGATGGCGTGTTATTTCCTTTATGAACTTGTATTTGGGGTGTATACGTTTCCACTCCACTTTGGAAATCTGATCAAATTCATCTGTTTTTTTAAAGTCGAGCAAATAAGACTTGTTTCCATACACTGTCCCCAAACTCCTCAGAGTGTCTGAAAAGAGAAAAGAGACAGACACCATTGAGAGTCCACTCCAGAGTGACAAACTGGACCAAGGTCAGCTAGGTAAAATGTGAAATAATCAGCAGCTTGTTTTTATTTAAATATTTATTTCCCATAATAAGTTCAACAGGGTAGATGTACTTAAGGAACATGAGACTTTTTCAGGTAAATAAAGGCAAATATTGCAAACTACACAAAAGGCAGCCGCTAAAGCGTTTAAGTTTCAAAATAGAACAAACGAAACAGACTAAACTGTCAATTCCACTTAGAAACAAAATATAAATTCTAAAAATAAATCTTAGTTTGTTTTACAGAAGAACAGACAAAACTGACCAACTTTTGTCAATATCAAATAAACTGAGAACTAAAAGGAAATTCTCGATCTCTCCTTGTTGTATAGCTGAGCTTTTCAAACAGTTTTAACAGTTACTTTAGTCTGACAAAAGCCGAATGACGAATCAGCGCTTCCAGTCAGAGACTGAGCTGCTTTATTGTATTTCCAGACTTGCTTTCGGCACAATTTACAGTGCACGCTACTCTGTTTTTTGTCAGACTTGAAATAGCCGAAATACCTTCACACTACAGAACTTCTATGACTCTTCTGTTCGACAATCTCTCCGGCGTTGGAACCATCATCTGTTTTCTCTTCGGTCACGCTCGGTTGATTTCTCTAGTCGGCACACTCATTTCCTCCGTTACCCGGCGGTACGGTGGCTGGCTGCTTCCCAAACAAACACATGTGCGGCTTGGCACTTGTGCTGGACGTAACAAGTCACGTGACGTGACGCTGCGGCTGTGATTGGTTCGGCTCTGCGCTACTTAATTTGGATTGGCTGTTCTTTTTTTTTTAAAGGGGACAAGAGAGATGAGGTCTATCGCAATAGTTTAATTTTTCTATCGAGAAAAAGTTATTTCGCAACACATATCGTTATCGTTCTATCGCCCAGCTCTAGTTGTAGGGGATAAATAAAGTCTTTCTGATTCTGCTGCACTAGCTGTCAGCTTTGATTTACCAGAACACATTTAGATAATCGAAGTCTTAATTGTTATTTTAAACAATGTTAGTTTATGATCAAATATATATAGAAGATGAAGCACTCTGTTCCTTATTTACCAAAAAGTCTCGTTAAAGAAGTCGACCAATCAGCAGAACCCTGAGGAGTAGCTGTGCCAGCAAATATATTCATCTGTACTGATCAGTGAGTGTCAGCAGCTTCTTATTAACAGCTCAGAGTGATGATGATGATAGAGAGCTCAGTGAAGAACATACCCAGCTTATATTAGATAGAAAACACAAAATACCTCATTACACTTTCAGTTATTAAATTCATTTCCAGCACTTTTGTGTCTCATAAGAAACAGTATTTTATCGTATCAGGTTATCACAGATCCATCAGCTGCTCTTTGATTTCACTGATTCATGCTGGATTCACACAAACAGCTGTTTCACTCACCATAGACATGGAGAGTCACTGATTTCTGCAGCAGCTTGTCTCCATCCTTCTTCTTGACGGTGCAGGTGTAGACTCCAGTGTCAGTGAGGTTGCGGTTATTCAGGGTCAGACTGAGGTCTTTGGTACTCAGTGGATCTTTCTTCATCTCTGTGCGACCCTTGTAAGCTGGGTCCTGTTCATCTGGCTTATCTTTTCCACTCTCATACACGTGGACCATCTTGTTATTGGAGTCTGTCCACTCCACTCTGACGTCCTGAGGAAGGTCAGCTGTGGTTTTTAAGGGCAGCTGGACAGGCTCCGGTCCTCTTGGCGTCTGCACAATGTCTGGCACACTCTCTGTAAAGAGACAGACAGACATGAGTGAGGTTGATGCTCCATCCTGTCCTCTGCTGTGTAACCAGCAGCTGCTGTTCTCAGTGTTGTGTGTTGATGTGTGAGGCTGCACAAACAGCTGGACACACTCACAGGTTTACACATCTGAGATTCCCACTGTGGACAGACAGCTGTTACACTCACCTCTGACAATGAGAGTCACTGCTTTCTGTAGCAGCATGTCTCCATCCTTGTTGTAGACGGTGCAGGTGTAGACTGCACTGTCAGTGAGGCGGGGCTTTTTCAGGGTCAGACTGAAGTCTCTAGTTCCCCGTGGCTCTTCCTTCATCTCTGTGCGACCTCTGTAATCCTGGTCTTGGTTGTGTGACTGATTGTTTTCACTCTTATACACGTGGACCTTCCTCTCTGTGGGTTCAGTGAGTGTCCACTCCACTGTGACGTGCTGAGGAAGGTCGGCCTTGGTTTTAAAGGGCAGCAGGACAGACTCCTCTGCATCTGTTGCATTCACCACCTTTGGCGGAGGAACTGAGAGAGAACAGAAGAACACAGACAGATAAAAAAGCTCACTGTTA
Source organism: Maylandia zebra (assembly GCF_041146795.1). Classification (NCBI taxonomy): domain Eukaryota; kingdom Metazoa; phylum Chordata; class Actinopteri; order Cichliformes; family Cichlidae; genus Maylandia; species Maylandia zebra. The sequence continues at coordinate 8,949,876 of NC_135169.1, read as the reverse complement.
CTGTTCCATGATGATGAGACTAAATATTCCCACTGTGTGCACTGCTGAGAAAAAAACACAGAGAAATTCAGCACTATCTGTGATCAATTCTATGCTACAAATGCTAACCAATCATGTCTTTGCATGTTCTCCTGCCAAAGCTTTGTTGGACCTATTATTGTCAAACTGAAAACAAAGCAATACAAGCTCTCTGGACATATTCTGAAAAACAGCATTTGAGAATGAAACCAGTAATGGGGGTTACAACTATGTGTGGTAGCAAAAAGATGATGATACAAAGACCGTCATATCCAGACATTTGGTTATCTTAAAAATAATTAAAATAAAGAACACAGCACCCAAGAATCTGTCTGGTTGGATCTTATTCATGGAGGATTCACACGGTGGACAAACAGCTGTTACACTCACCTGTGACACTGAGAGTCACTGATTTCTGCAGCTTGTCTCCATCCTTCTTGTAGACGGTGCAGGTGTAGACTCCACTGTCAGTGAGGTGGAGGGGTTTCAGGGTCAGACTCAGGTCTCCAGTTCTCAGTGGATCTTCATTCATCTCTGTGCGACCTCTGTAACCCTGGTCCTGTTCATCTGGCTGATTGTTTCCACTCTCAAACACGTGGACCTCCATGTAGTTGGAGTCTCTCCACTCCACTATGACGTCCTGAGGAAGGTCAGCTGTGGTCTTAAAGGGCAGCTTGACAGACTCCTCCCCCTGTGGCACCTCCACCACATCTGGCAGCAGAGCTGAGAGGAGAACATGAACACAGACAGACATGAGTGAGGTTGATCCTCCATCCTGTCCTCTGCTGTGTAACCAGCTGTTCTCAGAGTTTCTCTGACTTGGAGCTGAACTGTTGTGTTGATGTGTGAGGCTGCACAAACAGCTGCTTTGCTATGTCAAACATACAGGCAGTAACTTTGAATTATAACAAGCTTTTATTTAATCTGTGAAAGTTGTGCATGAATTAGTGCTGCAGTATGTTGTAATGTGTCAGCACTTCTTTAGAGACATGAAGGAGACTTCTTCTAATTCTTCTGCTTCAGGCTGCTACTGATGGTCTGCAGAGATTCCAGCAGATATTAGTTAAAGCCAGTCACACTGTAAGTAATCAATTCATGAAGCGCTGTCAGACAACTCCCAGCTGCAAGCAAAGTTCTGACATGACAAACAGAAAACATCCATCCATTCGCTTCCACTTCGCCCTTTCAGGGTCGCGGGGCTGCTGGAACCTATCCCAGCTGTCATAGGGCGAGAGGCAGGGTACAGCCTGGACAGGTCGCAGGGCCAACAGACAAAGACAGGCAGCCATTCACGCTCACATTCACTCACAGATTCACAACTATGGGCAATTTAGATTTTTCAATGAACCTCCACAAACTGCATGTCTGTGGGCTGTGGGAGGAAGTCGGAGGACACGGGGAGAACCCACACAAACACAGAAAGACCTGATGGTGGAGTTGAACTCGGGACCTTCTTGCTGGGAGGCAACAGTGATAACCACTGTGCCCAAAAAGAAAGAAGAAAACAATACATAAATAAAAAAGAGGTCAAATTAAATGGAAACAACAAAACCAGCACATTAGATCAAATTAAAGCAGTAAAATGAGAAGATGTGTTTTAAAAGTGGACAATGAAGCGGCGTCTCTAATGTGCTGATTGTTCCAGAGATTAGGAGCAGCAATGGAGAAGGCCCCGCCCCCTCTGAGCTGAAGATAAGATAACCTCTATTAGTCCCACATGTGGGAAATTTGTACCTCCAGGAGCAGCTAATCAGCTGACCTGAGAAACCTGGGGGTGGTCAGGGTCAGGGTGGGGCAATTTAAAACACAGAGTCCAGGATAGTTTGGCAAGAAGATTGAAATCAAATCCGACAGCGGCAAACAGGAGCACTGGTTTGAACTGCAGTGTGTGAAAACACAGCATCAAATAATACAGCCAGAAGGCAGTGTCAGACACTTCCACGTTAGACACAGGCAGACTGTGTGACAGGACCAGGTCTAGTGTGTGTCCGTGATCATGTAGGGGGCCAGGTACAGGCTTAAAAACTCTTTCACAGGACAGCAGACATGGATATTAAAATCTCCCACAATAAGAAGATGATCGTAGTTGGGCATA
>NC_135169.1:8810263-8942763 GCF_041146795.1 Maylandia zebra | reverse complement strand
AAGTCCAGTAATAATATTGTGCAAAAGAGCATTTACAGGTTGGTGTGTACGATATTGGTGGTGTAGGTCAGTGTGTTTGCGCTTGTGTTGATTAGTCAGTCCAATCTCAATGTTTTGAGGTAGTTGAGTTAAGCTGAGTGATAATGTTAGTGTGTGTGTGTGTGTGTGTGTGTCTGTGTGTGTGTGTGCGTGTGCGTGTTTATCAGTCAGTCCCTTTTTGAGGAGACGGATGGCTTGTGGAAAAAAGCTGTTGCACAGTCTGGATGTGTGTGCCCGAATGCTTCGGTACCTTTTTCCAGATGGCAGGAGTGTGAAGAGTGTGTGAGAGGGGTGTGTCCAATCTGCCACAATGCTGGTGGCTTTGCGAATGCAGCGTGTGGTGTAGATGTCCTCAATAGAGGGGAGAGACACCCCGATGATCTTCTCTGCTGTTCCCACTATCCGCTGTAGGGTCTTGCGGTCCGATATGGCACAGTTCCCAAACCAGACAGTGATGCAGCCGCTCAGGATGCTCCCGATAGTTCCTCTATAGAAGGTGGTCAGGATCGGTGGTGGAAGCCGGGCCTTTCTCAGTCTTCTCAGAAAGAAGAGACGCTGTTGGGCTTTCTTGTGCAGGGAGCTGGTGTTGAGGGACCAGCCGAGGTCCTTCTCCAGGTGGACGCCCAGGAATTTGGTGCTGTCGACGATCTCCAAGGAGGAGCCGTTGATGCTCAGCGGTGAGTGGTCGCCTCGTGTCCTCCTAAAGTCAACAACCATCTCTTTTGTCTTGTCAACATTCAGAGACAGGTTGTTGTCTTTACACCAGCCCGTTAGCGTCTTCACTTCCTCTCTGTACGCTGACTCGTCGTTCTTGCTAATGAGACCCACCACGGTCGTGTCATCAGCGAACTTAATGATGTGATTTGAACTGTGTGTTGCTACACAGTCATGAGTCAGCAGTGTGAACAGCAGAGGACTGAGCACACAGCCTTGTGGGGCCCCAGTGCTCAGTGTGGTGGTGCTGGAGGTGCAGTTCCCGATCCGTACTGACTGAGGCCTTCCGGTCAGAAAGTCCAGGATCCAGTTGCAGAGGGAGGTGTTCAGGCCCAACAGGCTTTCCGATCAGTTGTTGGGGGATGATCGTGTTGAATGCTGAGCTGAAATCTATGTACAGCATTCGGACGTGTGAGTCCTTCTTGTCCAAGTGTGTCAGGGCAAGATGGAGTGCAGTGGAGATGGCGTCGTCCGTTGAGCGGTTATGGCGGTATGCAAATTGCAGTGGGTCCAGTGAGGGGGGCAGCAGGGTCTTGATGTGTCTCATGACGAGCCGTTCGAAGCACTTCATGATGGTGGGTGTAAGTGCAACAGGACGGTAGTCGTTGAGACAGGACACAGAAGACTTCTTGGGCACGGGGACGATGGTGGTGGCCTTGAGGCACGTGGGAACGACGGCACTGCTCAGAGAGATGTTGAAGATGTCGGTGAGAACATCTGCCAGCTGTTCAGCACATTCTCTGAGCACTCTGCCTGGGATGTTGTCTGGTCCAGCAGCTTTACGGGGTTGACTCTGCGTAGAGTTTTCCTCACCTCAGCTGTAGTGAGACACAGGACCTGGTCGTTCGGAGGAGGGGTGGTCTTCCTCGCCGCCACATCGTTCTGCCTGTCGAACCGAGCGTAGAAGTTGTTCAGCGCATCTGGGAGGGAGCCGTCACTGTCACAGGCAGGTGATGTCATCCTGTAGTTAGTGGTTCACGTAGTTCACCTTTCGCAGCCTCGCTGTATCGCGGGATTTTTTGTGGCAATTTTGCTGTTTTTTTTGGGGGGGGGGGTTGTTTTTGTTTTGCTTTACAGTTGTGAGTAGAATAAAAGAACAATTAGAATATGATGTGCTTAGACAATAGGGTTCGGCTGCAGATCAGAAGAACAGTCCTGTTTACAGGACAATTGTGAACTTTTATTCTCAAAGCATTTCATGTGGCTTTAAAGCTGTCAAGAATGAGATTAAGTTGCTGAACCTGACCTCTGACATGCCAGAGCAGGTAGTTTAGCTAAACTTTGGTGTGTAACTGTGCAGAGTGAGGGATTTATTGACAGTGGGGGTCTGCCTGTCATAAAATGAGGAGTAAGACCTGCCTCGGTAAGATACCCCCCCAAGATCCACTTGGTGCTTGCTGTGACTGCATGTAGTGGGATCTCCCAGTGTGCATTGGTAATAAAGCTTTGATGAAAAATACTCCAGCTTCATCTGACTCTTCCTCTCCACCTGGGATATCACACAGATCAGTGAGGTCAAGAAGAAGTAAACCTTCTCAGCTTGTCAAATGTACATAAATCTTTGATCCCTCGCAGTGTGACTCTGAAGTTGGTTTCATTGTATAATACTGGGCTTATCTTTCTTTTTTTTTTTTTTTTTTTCTTTTTTTTACAGACGGGACAGACATGAGTGAGGGATAGGAAAGGGAGAAAGAAAGAGGAAGGAAAGGAAAAACAGAAGGGGAGAGGGACAGTGAGAAAGGGGGGGAGAAAAAAAAAACTCCTGGATCACCTGTTGAGAGAAGAATAGAAAACAAGCAAAAAAACAAAAAAAAACAAAGCAACATACTAAACACAACACCATCGCATTAATCTAGCTAAGTGTAAACAGCAGTAAATACTAAATATTCAATGTTGTTGTGCAGCACGCAGGACAGATGTGCTTCGAAGTAGTAGCCAAGAAAGGTGTAATTTAAGTCTACGAGCAGTGAACACCCGTGTGCATACCTGTGTGGATCAGCGTGCTTGTATTCCAAAGGTTTCTCCATGTAACGATCTGCTAGGGAGTGTGGGGGGGCCACAGCCCCGTCCTCCAGGGTATGAAGCAGGTATGGAGGAGATCAAAACTCCAGACATCCAGAGGCCCCCAGAACACGAGACCAAGGAAGACCAACAGAGGGGCAGCCGCGCCACTGTCCCAGAAAGAGCTGAGGAGAGTCCCAGATGAGGGTTCACTGGGACTCTGGGCTTATCTTTCTACCAAGGTTTGAACTTTGTGTATAAACAAGAGAGAAAAGTGTGAAAATGTTCATGCCTGTCTGAGAAAAGCGTACAAAGCATGTAGTGAGGGCTTTTACAGCCTCCAAACATCTATAATAATTGTAAAAAATAAAGCTGGCTACTTCACATATTTCACCTATCGCAGGTTATTTTTAGAACGTAACTCCTGCGATAAATGAGGGACTGCTCTACAGTTTGAGGTATAAAGTGTATAGTAAACAGTCTGAAGTACAGAATTCATTTTTATAATAAAGCACCTTATACGTCATTTAATCTGAATAATGAGATTTTCCAAAATAATAGAAATCTATTTTTTGCACTTATCTTTTCCTACAGTGTAGCTACAAACCAAACTGAGAACAGGTGAAGCAAAGGAGACAGGTGCAGGACAGTTCACTGACAATAAGGACAAAATCTTCATTGAAATGTCAGAAGGTGCAAACAGCGGAGGATGCACAGAGCCATGAGAACCATGACGAGAGGGGAATCAGTGCGTATGTGAGGGCAGGCAGGGAGTCTGAATCCTACAGTGCTGTTTCAGATGTTTTGGGCTGTTAGAGCCTGATGAACAATGATGGCAGAGCAGAATCCTAGCAGTGATCAGATGTAGGACAGCACTCCCTGGGTTCAAGTTCAATTCACTTTTATTTATACAGCTCCAAATCGCAACAACAGTCACCTCAAAGGGCTTTATATTGTAAGGTGGACCCTACAATAATACACACAAAGAAACTGGTGGTGAAGACAAAAATGAGGGTTTCAATGGGGCTCTGAAAGAGAGAATCACAGAGAGCAGATTTAATGCACACATAGTGGCGGCTCAAGTACACTCTCTGTGTACTCACTACCTAATTTATAGCCAAAGTAGTCACTGGTCGTGTCCAAATTCATGGGCTGCATCCTCCTGAGGACCCGGCCTTCGCGGTCTACGTGGGCCGGGTCCTCAGAAGGTCGGGTAGGCCGGAAGTAAACGGCAATGGAATTGGACGGTCTAGCCTTCAGATTAGTGTCACCGCTGTCCCGGTGGAGTTTAATAAACTCAGCCGTCTGCTGCTTGATATCTAAAATATAACAGGACACTGGCGTAAATTCTCGACTGTCTCATACTTCTGTTTAATCAGTTTTCTGTTTGACGTTTAGTCAGCTGTGTAAAAACCAAGGAGGAGGGGGATTAATAAAGTTTTATTTTATCTAATCTAATCTAATCTAATAACTTTAATCTCAGCCAAACTGATTTACTCACGAACAAACAAAACACTGAAAAAAGCTCAACAATAACATTTTTAGGTTGTCTAAGTGACTTATTACGTTTAACCCGAGCAGCGAAAATGATGTGCCGGGAGTTGTGCCGTTCTCGGCCGCATCAGTAACCCTCAAGCTCCCGGCTAGCTATCGAGCTGGTGGGTAACAGACATCTCCGAAAACGTCGGCACACTTTTGCAAATATGCGATATCTTGATAAACCGAGCAGATATTTGATGTTTACACAACTACTTTCTCGCCTGAAAATATGTTAAAAGTTTATTTTGTGACCCAGAAAGATTAGTATGAGTAATTTTAAAACTTAGTAGCGGCCGCCATTGTTGGAAACTGGAGTTTGGCTGGGCCGCGCTATGAATTCTGGGATATGGTAGGCCACGAAGGACACAGCCGACCCATCCTTCAAATTCGGGGAAAAGGAGGACGCATTTGTCGGCTGCATTCGGAGGAGTCTACGAATTTGGACAGCCTTCGGCGCGTCGCTGTGACGTAATCGGTCTACAAATGCGGCCTCAGGAGGATGCAGCCCATGAATTTGGACACGACCACTTACTGTCTCTGTACTGTTTCGCTAGCTTAGCTTAGCTCATAGCCAACTCGCATGGCACTTTCCTGCTCATTGTGTCAGATGTTTAGTTACTCCTCGGCCTCCTTTAGCAGTAATGATATCTGTAACAAATGTAGCATATTTGCAGCTCTGGAGGCCAGGATTACTGAATTGGAGACTCGGTTTCGCACCCTTCATTCACCCGTAGCTAGCCAGGCCCCTGTAGCTGGTGCAGCCGAAAATAGCGTAGGCCCCGCTAGCTGTTCCCCGGCAGACCCCAAGCAGCTGGGGAAAGAGGGCGGCTGGGTGACGGTGAGGAGGAAGCATAGTCTTAAACAGAAGCCCCAGGTACACCACCAACCTGTTCATGTGTCTAACCGTTTTTCCCACTCGGCGACACACCCGCCGGGGGTCAAACTCTGGTAATTGGTGATTCTGTTCTCAGACATGTGAAGCTAGAGACACCAGCATCCAATGTTCCCTCTCATGTATTTGAGCGAACGAACAAATCCCTGAGCGGTCCCTTGGACCACTGTGAGCAACATTCAGTAGTGGTTTTTGATACGGGTGACACTGGCGGTAGGGCTGGGACAACGCGTCGACGTAATCGATTACGTCAACGCGTAAAATACGTCGACGTAAAACAATTTGCCTCGATGCGTCGTCACTTTCAAAAAAAGACATGGCGGCAGCGAGTAGCGGTAACATGAGTGAGGCAGTCGCAGTTGACTTACCGTATTTTCACGACCATAAGGCGCACTTAAAAGTCTTAGATTTTCTTCAAAAAGTACGGCGCGCCCTATAGCGCAGTGCGCCCTGTGTGTTGTAAGGAGGACGTAGTAGAGAACACCATGAGAACGTTAAAGGGTGAAGTGTGGGCGTTGATCGTATATACCGGACAATCGCACATACCTGTCTAAAAGGACAGGTATGTGCATTATGCAGGACATCGTTGTTTTAACAACCCTGAAAATGGCAAAGAGACACGCTTATGAAGCACAGTTTAAACTGTGTTTATGATGTGGTGTCTCTCGGCCTCTCTCCCTGGGGGACATTAACAACATTTTTAAAAGGCAGACTGGTTATAGACTATATTTTTGAAATCTACGCGGAGGAACATGGAAATCGAGCAGCGGCGAGAGAATTTAAGATTAACGAATCGATGGTTCGCAAATGGAGGAAGCTAGAAAACAAGCTCCGGCAGGTCAAGAAAACGCAGCTGAGTTTCCGCGGACATAAGGCGAGGTGGCCCGAGTTGGAGGAAAGACTCGAGCGGTGGATCATCGAGCAAAGAACGAGCGGGAGAAGCGTTTCGACGGTCACCATTCGGCTAAAAGCAGTTTCACTTTCACTTTTTATTATAAGGAAAAGCTGGCCATCTTCCGCTCCTACTGCAGCAAACACATCGGCGACAAACTCATCCAGCGATGGATGACCAATGGAGACCACAGTTTCACCAAGAGTGGAAGGCAGCGCCCGGCGAGTTACGCCACAATTTGCCAATGGATTGTAGATGCTTGGGCTAACACGTCTGCTGGCACTGTTGTTCGAGCTTTCGCAAAAGCCGGCATCATTTCCGAGGAGCCGCACGGCACGGAAAGTGACTCTGACAGTGAAGAAAGTGAACCTGGCATGTTTGATGGGGATTTAGCGCAGCTGTTCAATTCAGACACAGAGGATGAGGACTTCGATGGGTTTGATTGATGATAAAAATGTGAGTACCAAACTTTGTTTTGCTCCTGCTTTATTTTTAAATACGCACACTTGTATGCTTGTGTGTTGTTGATGATGACGATTACTGGTAATAAAAATGTGAGTAAGGTACCGAACTCAGGTTTGCTCCCGCTTTATTTTTAAATACGCATACGGTACTTGTATGCACCCTATGGTCCAGTGCACCTTATGTGTGTGTTAAATACAGTAATGGCACACATAACTGAGACTGCGCCTTTTAGCACAGTGCGTCTTATGGTCGTGAAAATACGGTAAACCACTCCACCCGAACACGCAGTTCTACAGTATGGGGATATTTTAACCGAAAAGGAAGTGTTTCAGTCATTTGCCGGCTTTGTAAGGTGGAAATAGCCTATCATAAAAGCACGACGGCTATGCACCAGCACCTCAAACGACGACATCCAGGAGCAGCTTCTGAAAAGGACAAACCACCGTAAGTTTTCAACTTTTTTACTAACGCTAGTTTTTACCCGTTAATTCATCCAGACCCCCCCACCCCCTCTCCCCTAGACATACACTCACTCATAGACAGAGATAAACACCCAACCTCCGTAAATACAAAACTAATTTAAGCTGCTTAGCAGTAACATATAGCAGCTGCTGTTTAGTTGTTGTTGTTGTTTTGTTTGTGGCCCATGCTGGCAAAATGAGTCAGAATGCACGCAGGCTGATTATCAGAATCGGTGAAAGACAAAAATGTGAGACATCGAATTGGCCGCAGGAGAAATGTTAACAAGGATAATGCACCACCTGCTAAACGTAGCCGTCGTGGACACTGTTACAACATTGTTAAAGTGCTTGCAAAAGCAAAATGACAACGAACTCTTGATTTGTCAAATTTAATGTGTTTCATCCTATTTGAACCCTGTTTTTATACATAATGCTTCTCCAGCTTGATCTTATAGGACAAAGTTATGCCATCTAATGACTAGAAAGCAGTGCACCAGTAAAGGTGCCATCAGCTATGGCTGTTTAAACGTTATTTTTTGAAGCCATCACGATTACTGCATATCATATGTTCAACATTGGGGATTATCATTAACCTCTTACTGTTATGCTATGAAAGCACATGGCATAACAGTAAGGCACATACATGGTTTATATTTTTATATATATATATTATATAACAACCAGATTCTTATCTAATTATTTTGATATTATGCTTTCCATATAATTATTTTGTAATTATTCGAATTCATCTGTGTGCTGTGTGTGATTTATGATTTCAGGAACAAACAGAAAAGTCTGGAGGACTACTGTCAGAGAAGAAGTACACTATGCACCCCCCAGGAGGTGGCTGTACTTACTGAGAGCGTCTTATCTATGATTTTAAAAGACATGAGACCACTTGCTGTGGTTGAGGGTGAGGGATTCAAAGAAATGCTGACCACTTTCCAACCAGGTTACACTCTGCCGTCTAGGTGTCATTTTACAAGCATGATGGAGAGAAAGTATGAAACTTCAGTGGAGAAACTAAGGAATGAACTAAAAAAAGCCACATCCAAAATCTCCCTTACCACTGATGCTTGGACAAGTCTGGTCACAGAGTCCTACTTAGGGGTAGCTTGTCATTTCATTAATGACAGTTGGGATCTTCTCTCCTTCAATTTAGCAACACTGCCAGTTGAAGAGCACCACACTGCAGAAAACCTTGCCTCCTGGGTGGAGAAGGTGGCAGAAAAATTCCACATTTCCTTGCATAATGTCCTTGCCGTTGTGCATGATAATGCAAGTAACATAGTTGGAGTGGTGTCCTATCGGTGTGCCGGGCATACACTGCAACTGGTTGTAAACCATGCACTGAAAGACCCCAAGATTGATAAGGCACTATCAGCTGCACGGGGCCTTGTAAAGCACATCAGGAAAAGTGAGCCAGCTAGCACCAAACTTAAGCAGAAGCAAAAGCAGATGGATACAGATGAGCATAAACTAATCCAGGATGTCGCTGTCAGATGGAACAGTTCATACTACATGATTGAACGTCTGTTGGAACAGAGATGGCCAGTGGTTGCGACGCTTTCAGATCCAAAAGTCACACAGCGTGGGAAACAGTACCTAGATCTGAAAAGTGATCAGTGGATTCTTCTGGATGAATTGAAGGAGGTGCTCAAGCCGTTACTGGCGACTTCAACCACACCAACTTAAAGACAGTCCTCCCCAGATTCCACCAACATGTCTCCTGCCACACCAGAGGAGACAAGACTTTAGACCATGTGTATTCCAACCTGGCTGGAGCCTACAAAGCCACACCCCTCCCCCACATTGGACAATCGGACCATCTCTCCCTGTTCCTCACACCTCGGTATTCACCACTCATCCAACGTGTGAAACCTGCTGTGAGGACAATTAAAGTGTGGCCAGAGGGGACAGACGCAGTGCTCCAGGACAGATTTAAAAACACAGACTGGAATATGTTCACCCACACAGACCTGGACCAGTACGCCTCATCTGTACTGGATTACATCTCCAAAACCACAGACAGTGTCACCACCCAGAAACGGATCACCATGTACCCCAACCAGAAGCCTTGGATGATCCGGGATGTTCGTCTCCTCCTGAAGGCCCGCAACACCGCCTTTAGGTCAGGAGATGCACACGCCTACAGTACAGCCAGGGCTAATCTAAAGAAGGGCATCAAAAAAGCCAAACACCATTACAAAAAGAAGGTAGAAGAACACTTCTCCAACTCCAACCCCGACGCATGTGGCAAGGACTCCAGACCATCACAGACTACAGGACCACCAAACCCTCCCCCGCATCCTCTGATGTCTCCTTCCTCAACGAGCTCAACAACTTTTATGCTCGTTTTGAGCGAGGGAACCCCACAACCACAACCAAAGCAGACGTGACGCCAGACCACCAACCTCTGACTCTCTCCCCCACCGATGTAGGAGCGGTGCTGAGCAGGATCAATGTCCACAAGGCTGCAGGTCCTGATGGCATCCCCGGGCGTGTTCTCAGAGCGTGTTCTGAGGAGTTTGCAGGAGTGCTCACAGACATGTTCAATCTGTCCTTGGCCCACGCTGGGGTACCGGCCTGCTTCAAATCCACCTCCATCGTCCCGATACCCAAAAACTCCAACCCATCTTGCCTCAATGACTACCGCCCAGTAGCACTCACCCCCATCATCACTAAGTGCTTAGAGCAGCTGGTCCTAGCACACTTCAAATCCTGTCTCCCCCCCACCCTGGACCCCCACCAATTCGCATACCGCCAGAACAGGAGCACAGAGGATGCAGTCTCCATCGCACTGCACTCTGTCCTCTCACACCTGGACAACAACAACACCTACGCCAGAATGCTGTTCATAGACTTCAGTTCAGTATTCAATACAATCCACCCCTCACAACTCATCAGGAAACTGACAGACCTGGGCATCAGTTCCCTCATCTGCAAATGGTTACTGGACTTCCTGACCAACCGCCCCCAACATGTCCGGCTGGATAACCACTGCTCATCTACAATCACGATGAGCAGTGGTACACAAGGCTGTGTGTACACAAGGTACACACAGCCTTGTGTACCACAAGGCTGTGTGATGAGCCCTTTCCTCTACTCCCTCTTCACCCACGACTGCAGACCTGCCGATGGTTCCAACACCATCATTAAGTTTGCAGATGACACCACGGTGACCTACAGGGAGGAGGTGGATCGTCTGGCTGAGTGGTGCGACACAAACAACCTGCTGCTTAACACCGAGAAGACCAAGTAGCTCATCGTGGACTACAGGAGGAATGCTGACCCACATCCACCCATCCACATTAAGGGGACGGCTGTGGAGCGTGTGAGCAGCTTCAAGTTCCTGGGAGTCCACATCTCCGAGGATCTCACCTGGACGACCAACTGCTCCAAGCTGGTCAAGAAGGCTCACCAGCGCCTCTTCTTCTTGAGGACTCTGAGGAAGAACCACCTGTCCTCAGACATCCTGGTGAACTTCTATCACTTCATCAAAACATGGACTGAACATACACACACACACAATGGACAACTGTACCCTCAAACACACAATAATAACATGGATTGAACCACCACTCACAACCACCAGCACTTTATATAGCCTCTGTAGGAATTATCCACATATCTCACTTATCTTAACTGCACTACTGTATAGCTCTGTGTAAATAATCATTCTGTACATTCGATAATTTTTAACCCTACAACTGTTTACAACTTGCATAGTTCCCATTTCTGTATAGCTGTATATCTCAGATTCTGTAAAGTTATTTATTTCATATTCTGTATAGTTTTTCATATTTATATCCTGTTCATAGCCTGTACATAGCTGTACTCACTACAGCCTGTACATACTTATAGTTATAGAATATTCACAACATACTTCATACCGTGTACATTATAACATACCATAATAGACCCATCTCTGTAATATACTTACATATCTATATTATTGCTAATATATATTGTAATATATCTATATCACTAAAGCACTTCTGGATGGATGCAAACTGCATTTCGTTGCCCTGTACCTGTGCATGTGCAATGACAGTAAAGTGGAATTCTATTCTAATTCTATTCTATTGAATTCTTATGAGCAAGCCACTAATTTTCTTAGTGGTCAGTCTTATGTCACAGTCTCTGTTCTTCCGCCCCTGCTGAAAGGTCTCCTGAAATCCACCCAAAACAAATCATTTGATTCTGCTGCAGTGAACTCTTTCCAGAACTGTGCAGAAGAGGAAATCTTGTATAGGTGGCAGCCAGAGGTATCTGCATTTCAAGCAGATGGGAAAAATGTGTCACTCATTGCTGCTGCCCTCGATCCACGTTTTCGTAAACTGAAATTCCTTTCTCCAGAAGATGCTCTGAAACTGCAAGTAACAGTACAGAGGGCGGCACTTGATCTCAAAAGGGAGCAGAGATCACAGCTACAGCAGGAACATGTGGGACAGGAAGCCTCAGCAAGTCCCCCAACAAGGAAGAGGTCTGTGTTGGACACTTTGTTGGGTACAGATTCTGAGGAGGAAGAATGAAAACACTGACCAGGGTGGGGATGGAGAAAATGAGGCGGTGAGGAAAGAAGCACTGCTGTATTTTAAGGAAGCCCCTGTTCAAAGGGATAATGACCCCCTTACATGGTGGAAGAATAATGCAACAAGATTCCCCACACTGGCTAATTTAGCCAAATCATACCTGGCTGTACCTGCCACATCAACACCATCTGAAAGGCTTTTTTCAGTTGCTGGAAACATTGTCACCAAAAAAAGGGCAAGTCTGACTGCTGAGCATGTAGAGATGCTAACATTCCTCCACTCCAATGCATAACTACTTCATGTGATGAACGTGATTGAACACACACACACAGAAATAGGAGAGAAGGCAGCAAAATGGATATTTTGTTAACAAAGAGCACTTTTTTTGCAGAGAGCAAAGTGAATGTTACGTTGTATTTGTTCAAAGATGCCATTGCTGCTGTTTATATTTTATTAATTTTTGCTATGATTTCCTTTATTCATATTTGTTTTGCACAACATTTAATTTTTTTTGTTAAAAACAGAAGATTGTAGTACAATGTTATTGTGGATTTTGTTTTGTGAATGAAGAGCACTTTTTGACAGAAAGCAAAGTGAATGTTACATTTTGTTTGTTTAAAGACACCATTGTTGCTATTTATTTGAAATGTTTTGTTAACTTTTCCTTAATTTTATATGTTTGCACATTTCATTTCTTTTTAAATGCTGTCTCTAGTGTATTGATTGTACGACCTCTACAACTTTATTTTGCAAATTTCTTTTATTAAAAGGTCTTCAAATGAAGAAATTTGTGTTTTTCATTGATATACATAAATTTGTAAATGTGAAATTGCTATACAAGTCAAAAAATATGGAAATAATCGATAATCGAATCAAATCGAAATCGAATCGGATTGAAAAATTATTCATTAGATTAATCGATGCATCGAAAAATTAATCGCTAGATTCATCGATTAGGAAAATAATCGTTTTGCCCAGCCCTAACTGGCGGTTGCCTGGGGCGGCATGAACGTGGCTTCACTCCACATCAGCCACGCGGCTTTGCTAGCTAAAACACCGGTGTCGGCACATATTTACTTTAATTTTAATTCAGGTTAGAATTTTTTTTTTGTGTGCACAACGCAGACTTTTTCTGTGCAGAGACCGTGCCAACAGTGCGCAATTGCACACGCGCGCAGCTTAGAGGGAACATTGGGCAACCATAGTCAATTGTCTTCCAGTGGCCAGAGCAGGCAACATTGAGGGAAATTTAAAACTGCTGGCTAAGGTAGGGTTGCCAACTCCCTGAAAAATAAATAAGGGACACCTCGTGGCCAGGGCCGGGCAACCCAGTTGTCTTCACCCTTCCCAGTGTGGTGAATTTTGTAGCTCTTTTTTTGTGTGTGAAATTATTTTTTAACCATTTGACTTGAATTTGATTTAAGCAGATGCATATTCTTTGTGATATGAACACATGGGAAACAAATGATCATTTAGCCATTTATTTTTAGCTGAAAATGACAACATTAACACAGTAACACAGGTCTCTTTCTTAAACAGAAGCCTGTCATGCTTAACTTTTGAGAATATAAGTAAATCTTTCTTTAAAAGAACTCTGTCCTGCTTAACTTAAAATTATATAAATTAATAGAAAGCAATAGAACAAAAACATTCTTGTAACAGTGCACATTTAGTGCATTTAGTACAATTGGCTTCAGTTGAGGTATTATTTCAGCTTTTCTAATGCTAATCAGCTGCTCCTGTTTGTAAACCCGCTTGTTCCCATGATTACGCATCATAACTCATCATCATTATTCATCTATGTATTACTTTTATGTATTAGTCATCTATTTGTTGTAATCATCCATCCTTACAGTTGTTTATTACACAAAATAAATGATATTATCACACTTCTGGCCACATAGCGCTGATATTCACTGCACATGCCCATATTAACCTTAACCAGAGGGTTTAAAAAACAAACATACCATATCTGCTTCTGCCGTGGCCTGGTGGACAAATTGGTTAAGGGTTCCCCGAGCTGTCACGCCCCTCATGTTCTTCTTGTGCCCACCACTAGAAGCATGCCTATGGAAAAAGTGCGCCGGCACACAGTGCAGTGCGCTTTATAGGTGTTATCGTGCATTTTCCCAGCCAGGTGTTTTCCTTTTCCCATTCCTCCCTGTACTTTTGCAGCCTTTTTTTCTTTCTCTGAGGGGAACAAACATTGCTGCTCTGATGCTGGGCTCACACTGTGCGATCTTTGGCCCATTTTGAGCCGATTTTTGAGTCGTGCGACCGATTTGGTGATCGGCCCGATTTTGGCCTTCATCGTGCATCGTGTAGTATACGTGGGGTAACGAGAAGCGATTAACACCTCGAGCAGCTCCCGATCATCAATCGCTCGTGAGGGTGTCACCACAGCCGCTCACACTGCTCACGCCCAAACACGTAAACGTCGGTGAAAAAGACGGAGCAGCACGGCTGTGCAGCGTGTGATCTGGACACAAGCGATGGAGGCACAACTTGTAGAACTTTGGAAAGCTCATCCGAGCCTTTTCCATGTGGCCTCACAAAATTATCACGACCACAACAACCGTGAAAATAGTTGGATTTACATGCTGCTCAATCACAGCTGCCTGATCAATGTTTTTCATTAGCAATTTAGCAAAGTTGATGGTGGCGTGTGTCTGTGTGAGTGAAAGACAGAGAGGGAGAGCGACAGAATTTCTGTTATAACCTTCATGTTATGGAGGCACAGTGTGAGCACTCGGGTCGCATCAGAGCATCGGGCGGTATAGTGTGAGACCTGCATCGTGACCTACCAACTTCTAACCCCTGCGAGTCAATCGTGCAGTTTGAAAATCGCACAGTGTCTGCCCAGCTTTAGGTGTACTGTCGTCCGAGACTTGCACCGCAGTATCGGCGTTTGTTTCCCTGTTGGCCATGCTTCTTGTTGTGGTCATCTGTTGTCTTCCGGTATTTTCTCCGTAAGCGACCTTTCCTCGACCAATGAGATGAGCGGTAATCTGAATTGTCATAAGTGTGCTGTCAGCTCATTGGTCACAAAGCAGGAGAGGGGCTGGGAATTATGTTTTCAAACAAAGCGTTAATTCCATTAACATTTATAGACTACTTTTGATTCTCACTGTATTACGGGACAAAGTGCGTCCCTTATTAGCTCAATACGGGACGTGTGCTTTTGTTTCTAAATACGGGACGATTCTGTTTTTTAAGGGACGGTTGGCAACCCTAGGCTAAGGGTAAACGTAAATTCAGTAAAATCATTATTCACGTCGGCAGTAATGACACCCGGTTACTAGGGGTGCACAAAATTCATGGTTCGGTTCGATACTTTGGTGTCACGGTTCGATATTTTTTCGTTACAAAAAAATGTTCATGCCTTTTTAATTTGTCATTTATTAAAATTATAAATATATATTTTAACTCAAAAGTACAGTTTTTAAATTCAATGTTGCTGAAACAACAAAGTAATAAAAAAATAAATCTATCTGATTGAGGAATCACTCATCTTTGGAAAAGAGAGTTTACTACAGAGAAATGGCTCTTTCAAAATAAAAGCTATAGGGGAGACCGGGGATAGTTGTAACATTTTTGACATTTCTGTCTGTAAATTGAAGCTCTTTTAAGGTAGTGGATTCAAAATGTAATGCAAAGTATTTACATGTCTCGGCTATTAAATAGTGCAGCTATTTTCTCTGCAGCACAATTACCCATTGCATGGTATGGTCTCAAACACAAAGAGTGAAATGTTACAATTAACCCCATAGTCTGGGTTAGTTGTAACATATCCTGGGGTGAAATGTAACACAATGAAATAAGGGTACTAACAAAACATTAACATGTAATCTTTGTTTATTCAACACATGAATGCACTTAGAGCCATTTATGTAGCTGTGTGTGTGTGTGTGTGTGTGTGTGTGTGTGTGTGTGTGTGTGTGTGTGTGTGTGTGTGTGTGTGTGTGACAGAATGCAGAAATCTAGCTTTTGAACATATTCCAACCCCCCAAAAAAGACAAATTATGGAATTTTCTGCAACTGAATATTTCATTAATTTTGGTTGGTCTTCCTTGAGTTTGGCCTCATTGGCTCAGTGGGCATTATAACCTACAACTCTTGAACCAATTTTGAACATAACAATGAAGCTGAAAAAATGTAGTTGTTCACCAGCATCGCAATTCCATTACTTTTTATCATGGCTTACCTTGGTGTGGTTTGCAAAGTGCTTCAGAAAGATGAGGAAATCTGTTTCTTGCACCCATCCTGATTTATTTCCACTACTAGTACTTCCTACTGGTCCATCTCTGACACAGAGGTCTGCATAATGTATGTGTGGGAACACAAACAGTGGAGGAATTGTGTTGCCAATGGTATTAACCACATATACAAATGCGACCAGTGAACCTCTCTCTGCTGATGTCGTTGCCCCAACTTGTTTAATATAAGTTAAAGTAATAGTGTGGTAAGTTGTAACATCTGTGTTATTGTTACAACTAACCCAGACTGTTGCTGTTACAACTGACCCAGACTCCTATAGCCATGAACTAGCTAACATTACAGCCAACGGCTAAAACATTAGCACTAAAGACCTACACAGAATATATCCCCATAGACATACAAATAACATAATTTAAGTTTGATGAGTTTAACTGCAAAGCAGATAATGCTATTAGAAATTGAAATGAAGTAGAAAAACTTACTTTTTGGCATACAAATTACTTTTTTTCATGTTAAATTGTCTGTGTTTGACAAAATGTGCTGATTTTTCACATGTGATAGCAGAACTGAATTGGGCATGCACAGGATGAGTCACATCATTTGAAACTTAGCCCTGATTGGAGAAATTGGAAGTGTTACAACTGACCCACGTTACAACTATGCCCGGTCTCCCCTACTATACGCTTCTTCTGGGCTATATTCTCAGCAGCATATTAAACATATCAGGTCCCCATAAGGAGAATCCTGTGCTAACGGCTGTCTAAATGACTCGGGTAAAGTTTGTAGCATGCGTGCTTGTTGTTTTTGTCTGCTTCCACTTGTCTTTGCACTAGAATGATGTCGGAGTAAATGTGCAGTCATATTCATTGTGTTCCCACTAGTGCTGTCAGCGTTAATCTGAAATAACCTTAACGCCACAACACGGCAAATCTCCGTTAACGAACTACTGCGGATCGCCCCGTGCGTGGGGCTGGACGGCCAACAGTTAATGAGCTAACTGCGCTAACTCACTAGTTCCCGCCATGTAATTGAGCATTGCGTGGCACATCCAACATACTGTTTTACTTTAGTCCATGATGCGCTTACCTTCAGGGTCATACAGAGAGTGCAGAATTATTAGGCAAGTTGTATTTTTGAGGAATAATTTTATTATTGAACAACAACCATGTTCTCAATGAACCCAAAAAACTCATTAATATCAAAGCTGAATGTTTTTGGAAGTAGTTTTTAGTTTGTTTTTAGTTTTAGCTATTTTAGGGGGATATCTGTGTGTGCAGGTGACTATTACTGTGCATAATTATTAGGCAACTTAACAAAAAACAAATATATACCCATTTCAATGATTTCTTTTTACCAGTGAAACCAATATAACATCTCCACATTCACAAATATACATTTCTGACATTCAAAAACAAAACAAAAACAAATCAGCGACCAATATAGCCACCTTTCTTTGCAAGGACACTCAAAAGCCTGCCATCCATGGATTCTGTCAGTGTTTTGATCTGTTCACCATCAACATTGCGTGCAGCAGCAACCACAGCCTCCCAGACACTGTTCAGAGAGGTGTACTGTTTTCCCTCCTTGTAAATCTCACATTTGATGATGGACCACAGGTTCTCAATGGGGTTCAGATCAGGTGAACAAGGAGGCCATGTCATTAGTTTCTCTTCTTTTATACCCTTTCTTGCCAGCCACGCTGTGGAGTACTTGGACGCGTGTGATGGAGCATTGTCCTGCATGAAAATCATGTTTTTCTTGAAGGATGCAGACTTCTTCCTGTACCACTGCTTGAAGAAGTTGTCTTCCAGAAACTGGCAGTAGGACTGGGAGTTGAGCTTGACTCCATCCTCAACCCGAAAAGGCCCCACAAGCTCATCTTTGATGATACCAGCCCAAACCAGTACTCCACCTCCACCTTGCTGGCGTCTGAGTCGGACTGGAGCTCTCTGCCCTTTACCAATCCAGCCACGGGCCCATCCATCTGGCCCATCAAGACTCACTCTCATTTCATCAGTCCATAAAACCTTAGAAAAACCAGTCTTGAGATATTTCTTGGCCCAGTCTTGACGTTTCAGCTTGTGTGTCTTGTTCAGTGGTGGTCGTCTTTCAGCCTTTCTTACCTTGGCCATGTCTCTGAGTATTGCACACCTTGTGCTTTTGGGCACTCCAGTGATGTTGCAGCTCTGAAATATGGCCAAACTGGTGGCAAGTGGCATCTTGGCAGCTGCACGCTTGACTTTTCTCAGTTCATGGGCAGTTATTTGGCGCCTTGGTTTTTCCACACGCTTCTTGCGACCCTGTTGACTATTTTGAATGAAACGCTTGATTGTTCGATGATCACGCTTCAGAAGCTTTGCAATTTTGAGACTGCTGCATCCCTCTGCAAGATATCTCACTATTTTTGACTTTTCTGAGCCTGTCAAGTCCTTCTTTTGACCCATTTTGCCAAAGGAAAGGACGTTGCCTAATAATTATGCACACCTGATATAGGGTGTTGATGTCATTAGACCACACCCCTTCTCATTACAGAGATGCACATCACCTAATATGCTTAATTGGTAGTAGGCTTTCGAGCCTATACAGCTTGGAGTAGGACAACATGCATGAAGAGGATGATGTGGACAAAATACTCATTTGCCTAATAATTCTGCACTCCCTGTACTTCACATGAAAACCAAAATAATTCCAAACACCAGATTTGAATGAGGGTGGGGGAGGTTCAATTTGCCATGTTGCAACGAGCTTAACTTTTGTCTCACTAGCTTGCGCTGCGCTCAGTGGATCTGCGCTCGACAGTGCAGCCTAGGTGGAGTGGTGGAACACAGATCCAGTCAGCTCTCAAAAAAGACAGCATCGTCAGAAGGAAAGTTGATCAAATAAATTAAAAATTTTGTATTGTTCGATACAGATGCGTACCGAACTGAAAGCACTGTATCGAACGGTTCAATACCCATACATGTATTGTTGCACCTCTACCGGTTACGTCAGTCGGAGGTCACTAAAATCAATATTGAATCGGTGTGTAACTTTGCCAAAACAATGTAGGACTCTGTAGTTTTCTCTGGTCCCATCCCCAATGGTAAATGAACTGGTTCTTATATAGTGCTTTTCTACTCTTCTGAGCACTCAAAGCACTTTACACAACTTGAGCACCCATTTACACCAGCAAATTTTCATAGTGCTTCCTAACTAATGTTGGGATTCAGAGATTCTTTTATTGCTACCATATAATCTGCCTTATGAAGAATGTATTAATAACATGTTTCACAGTATCATTTATCAGTAATATTTCCTACAGGGTTTATATTGCATTGAATATGTCTGTCATCACATTGACCTTTCTATTTTTACAGGTTGAGTTCATTTTATACACAATGCATAAATGTGCTTGGTTAAGAGTTGATGTTCCATTCTAGAAGGTTTTAAGCTTCACTGGTGAGAGTGTCCAGATGATACATGCTGAGGGGAGATGAGAACATAGCAGGTTAATTGCATGCACGCTTACGATACACATATTAATCTAGTAGCAGGTCTGAGTGAAGGCCTAAGCGTCTTCTACTTCAGTTTGAGACTGGCTGCAAAAGTACTTTACTTAGTGATTAATGACGAGGGTCCAATTATTAGCTCTCAGAAGAGATGCTAAGACCTGAAGTTATTACCTTAAAAGGCAAGTAATGTAGAAAAGAGAAGTTATATGTCGGTTTATAGAAGTGTACGTGATGTACCCTTGTCTGCACGAGTTGAACTTTTGCCCGTCTGTCACCCTGTATTTTTGAACTGTATTGACGTAGGTGTGATATTTTACCCTATAAAACCAGAACCCAGTGTATTCTTGTCAGAGCAACCCATTCCGTATGCTGACGGTTGGTTGTTCTCCTGTGATAATAAAACTCATCGTTTGATTGCACTTTTCCGGAGCCTCTGTCGTTTGTTGTCTGGTCTAAAGTTGATCGATCTCGCAGCATTAACATTCACACACGCATTCAAACTCCAGAGAGCAATTTGAGGTTAGTACCTTGTGTAACATATGTGTTAAATACTTGTGAATTTCACCCAAAACACATTTTTTTTTGGGTTTAATATGTTATTTTTGCATCTCGGTCTCCCACCTGTGTGATCTGAGTCTGTGTGCGTTTGTGTGTGTGCGCGCTGCGTGGTGACGAAGGCGCGTGCATGTGTGCCCCGGTCACAGCTCCTTTCAGCATGGCCGGAGGTAAGTCACTGCCACTCACTCTGATTTCTTTACCAAAAATAGATAAACCTTTAATGACTGGGCTATTTAAAATGTGTAATGAAAGTAGTTCAGCCACAATCAAAAATAAAAAGGGTGAAATTGGGCAACCTGGCGAACAGATCTCATGACTGGAAATCTTTGGATATAGTATAACACAACTGTCAATATTTTTATAAAGCATTTCGATAGTTGACACAAAGTTTGGACCAAAACCAAAGGTTTTGAGTGCTTTAAATAAGAAATAATGTTCTACCGTATCGAAAGCTTTATAAAAATCAAGAAACACAATAAGTGAATCATCATCTATATTGTCAGAGTAGTCTAATAGGTCAAAAATAAGCCTTATGTTTGAACTGATATGGCGGTTGGTCATAAATCCGGTTTGCGTTTCAGCTATGATCTCACCCAGATTTTTCTTTAATCTTTTGGCATAGACCAATAAGATAATCTTATAATCTATGTTCAAAAGCGTGATAGGTCTCCAATTTTCTATAACAAGAAGATCTTTATCAGGTTTAGGAATTAAAGTTATAATACCCTGTTTCATGCTTGTGGACATTTCTTTTCCATAAAGGCATTCCTTAAACAATTCTAATAAAGGATCAACAATGATATCCCAGAACTTTAAATAAAATTCCACTGACAAACCATCATTACCTGGAGATTTGCCCTTTTTCATTGATCGAATTGCCTCTGAAATTTCTGATTTTGTTATGGGACGTTCACAATTAGTTTTAAAGTTTTCTGAGATAGTTGGTGCAAAATTTTTAACTGACTCGATAAATCTATCACAATCATTGATATTACAATTTGATTTGATTATATCTTTGTAGAATGAACCAACATGTTTTGAGATATCTAAATAATTAGTGGTTATGTTATTATCAATCTTAAGAGCAGATATATTGTTTCTTCTTTGGTTTCGTTTCTCAAGAGCAAAAAAGTAACTAGAATTTCTTTCACCTAGTTCTAGCCATTTTGCTTTGGACCTTATAAAAGCCCCTTTAGCCACGTTAATATATGCATTATCTATTTCTTCCTTTAGTCTTTTCAATTTAATTTCTTCATCATCTGATAGAGCATCTTTCTTCATTAATATGTTTAATTCATTCATAATACTGATTTCTTTAGTGTCATTTCTTTTTTTAATTTCTTTGCTTCGCCTTATTGCCGCTTCCCTTACCTTGAATTTGAAAAATTCCCATTTTAGTGTGTGATTCATATTGGTAAACCCCCGAATATCTGTTCTGCCGTTTTTTCCACTATACTACAAAATGTATCATCATTCAATAAATTATTATTTAGCTTCCAAAAACCACGTAGTTTACTTTGACTTTGTTTATTGCCAACTAAGTGAATTGTGATGAATTTGTGATCAGTTAATGGAGCAAAATCATGAGAAGATTCTGAAACAAAATGTAAACACGAAGAAGATATTAACCACAAATCAATTCTGGATTGTAGAGATCTATTTGCATTGCTCCAGGTAAACTCTTTTGTATCAGAGTTGAAGAATCTCCATACATCTATAACTGCAAGTTGTTCACAGAAAAATGCAGTGCTTTTAAATTTTGAGTTCTTATTGGTACTCTATCTATAAGATCGTCTGGAGCATCATTATAATCTCCTCCAAGAATCATGTGGGCTCCCTTATATTTTGATTTTAAAAAATCAAGTTTCTCAGATAATTGTTCAGATAATTTGTTCTTCCGGCGCCCCCCGTGTGCGGCAGCCTGTTACAGCAGCTCTGCTCATTCTGAGTTTCTTTCTTTCTTATCTTTTTTCTCGTAATTTTTTTTATAACTAACGTATTAGTAATTAGACTCTGCAACCATGTTCTACCGTTTTGTGCTAGTCCTGGTCGTTTTTCTCAGTTTATTTCTACTTTTTTCACCCGTGTCTGGGGACCCAGAGCAGAGATCCTTTGTTTACAGTAAGGATCAGCTGTTAGCGCTGCGTCCTGCAGCGGTACTGCCGGCGGACAGACCCGACATTCCCAGCGAGCTGAGGAGGAAAAGACGGGGGTGTCGTGCTGGGAAGGAGCGCCGTCGCCCGAGAAGGAGACGTTATCGACCATCTCTTCCTTCTGTAATTATTGGAAACGTAAGATCTTTGTCCAATAAGATGGATGAGCTCATGTCGCTAACCTGGTATCGGCAATGTAGCATCATGATGCTAACGGAGTCGTGGCTAACATCGCTAACTCCGGACACAAGCGTGACACTACCGGGATTCCAGCTGCTGCGAGCGGACAGGACCAGAGACAGCGGTAAGAGGAAAGGAGGGGGACTGGCAGTTTTTGTGAACGACAGATGGTGTAACCCTGGGCACATCACTGTAAAAGAGCAACTCTGCAGCAGAGACATTGAGCTGTTAGCCATTAGCATGCGTCCGTACTATCTGCCCCGGGAGTTCTCGCATGTTATCGCGATAACAGCGTATGTCCCCCCCTCGGCCAACGCGGATGCAGCCTGTGACTCTCTCCACTCTGTGGTCAGCAGACTGCAAACACAATCACCGAGAGCCCTTCTCATAATATCAGGGGACTTCAATCATGCCTCACTGGACTCCACACTGCCCACCTTCACCCAGTATGTGACCTGCTCAACCAGAGTCAATAAAACACTGGACTTACTGTATGCCAATGCAGAAGAGGCATACAGTTCATCACCTCTCCCTCCCCTGGGCAGATCTGATCACAACCTGGTGCACCTTGTCCCTGTGTATGAGCCCTTAGTGCGCAGGGAGCCACCAGCCACCCGCACAGTACAGAGATGGTCAGAGGAGAGCGAGGAGGCTCTTAAGGACTGTTTTGAGTCGACTGTGTGGGAGGTGATTTGTGACGACCACGGAGAGGACATCGACAGCCTGGTGACATGCATTACTGACTATATAAATTTCTGTGTGGATAACACCGTACCTACCAGGACTGTACGGTGTTTCTCCAACAACAAACCTTGGATTACCCCAGAAATTAAAACCGTCCTCAAGCAGAAGAGGAGGGCCTTCAAATCCAGAGACAAAGAGGAGTTGAAAAGGGTGCAGAGAGAGCTGAGGGGACTGATAAGGAATGGGAAGGACAGCTACAGGCAGAAGATGGAGAACCAGCTTCAACAAAACAACGTTGGTGAAGTCTGGAGAGGCCTCAGAACCATCTCGGGCCACAAACAGCAGAACTCTCTGCCTGGGAGGGATGTGAGATGGGCAAATGAACTGAATCATTTCTTCAACAGATTTGATTCAACCATGAGGCAGTCTGCAACATCGGCTGCAGACTCACCCACCCCCACTGCTGCTGTTCCACCTCAGACACTTCACACCTCCTCTATTCACCCTGCTCACTCCCCCCCACCCCCAACAACAGCATCCAATACACACTCAACACAAGGCTCCAGCCTGTCTCTCTCAACCACCCAGGTTAGGAGGGAACTGAGGAGGATTAATGGCAAGAAGGCAGCGGGTCCAGATGGCATCAGCTCGAGGGTCGTCAGGTCCTGCGCGGACCAACTGTGTGGGGTGATGGAGCACCTCTTCAACCTGAGCCTGAGGTTGGGAAGAGTCCCACAGCTCTGGAAAACCTCCTGTGTTGTTCCAGTGCCAAAGACTTCACGCCCCAAGGACCTCAACAGCTATAGGCCGGTGGCTCTGACATCCCACCTGATGAAGACCCTGGAGCGGTTGGTCCTGGCTCAGCTTCGGTGCCTAATAAGCTCATCACTGGACCCACTTCAGTTTGCCTACCAGCCTGGCATTGGAGCGGATGATGCCGTCATTCACCTCCCAGATAGCAAGGAAACATTGAAACACTGTTGAGTCAATATCAGGCTGTGTCATTGAATCAACATTGAAGTGTGACGTTGACCTAACGTCACTCTTGCACCCGTTTTTAATGTTGAAACAACGTCAGGTTTTGATGTTGAATCAATGTTGAAACCTGACATTGATTCAACGTTGTATTTTCTAATACTGTTGACATTGAAACAATGTCAGATTCTGATATTGAAACACTGTTGAGCTATGATGTTGATTTTCCACCTCTTTCGCACAGTTGCTTTTTATTAAAACAACAGTTAAATCATGACTGGAAATCTACCTCTCTTTATAGGTATTTTAACCAATACTAAACTACTGCATGTTTCCATCAATACTTAAACCACCTAAACACATAATTGTACTTATTCCTCAAATTGGACACCCTTTATAAAAAACAAAAACAAATGTCTCACAATGTATCATGTCAATATTAATATCCTAAAATAAGAAAGCATTGCATGTGATGTAACAGAGAAAAAAAATAAACAAAAAAGGTCAATAGGCATATGTTTCGTTTGCTAAATACTTTATTAAAACACAGTTTTCTATTTACATTTATGTTTAACATAAATTTGTAATTTTTTACTTCGGGATGGGGATGCATGATGTGCGTCCTGCACCACCCAAACGATCTGGGGCGTACCGGAGCCATTTCTGCACTGCTTGTGCAAAGACAAACTCGGACATAGAGTTTGCCCCTAACTGCTGCGTCAGGCAATCTAGGACAAAAATACACACACACACACACACACACACAAAAAGTGAATTAGAGCACATGAATAAGCTCATGTTATAGCACATGATAAATACTTTTTTGCCCCACTGTAACTGTCTTCAGCGGGGAGAAAGTATGTAAACTCCTAGGCTGATAAACATGAAAGTCACCAGGTGTAAATCTGCAAACTGCTGCATTTGATTCCCAAAGAGCTATGAGCGGAAAAAGTGATAAGTCTTAGCATGGTGTGCCGTGTATCCTTTAAAACAAAATAAACATGGGGTCCTTGGGCTGTACAAACTACAACCCGAGGACTAAACAAGCCAAAGACCAAAGACTCCATCTCCAGATTAACCGGACATGAAAGTCTTGTTATTAAGAAAGAAAAAGTAATATAGCAAAAAAACGGTAAAACTTACCAAATATGCATTTGCAGAGCGCTGTATCTTTAAATGCCCTTTTTTGCTTTGTCTGGTCCTTGGTTTTTTTCCCTGCCCAGTTTAGTAACGAGGCCAGCTCGTTTGTAATGGCATAAGCCATTACACGGCGGACTCGCACCTCCAGTGTGGTCCCTCCAATCAAGGCAAGGCGTCTCACCTATAGACACATTTCAATAGATGGAATTAGCGTGTCTCATGTCTTAAATGTGTATGCAAGTGCTTGTGTGTTTAATCAACAGGCCGTTGTTATGTATTTAAATCACAGCTATTACACTTTATAGTTACAAAGTGTACATAAACTTTATATACTTACCATTGCCTTATTTGCCTCTATTGATTGAAGAGCTGCCTCTGCATTGTTTAGGTCCTCCATGTTGTGCAAGGGCAAATCCAGAGACAGTACCCCAGCATCTACCGAATCATTGCAGCCGGTATTGCGGATGGCTCTGACCTCATCACGCAGTTCGTTCACAGCTCTCGTCAGGTCTGACAGCATAGTTAATATCTTTTGTGAGGTCGCATCTGTTTAAAAAAAAAAAAAAACAATTCTAGAAAGATTAATGGCTTAAGCAGTGAGAGGCAAAAAATTAATATATCCATAAGTGACGGTGTAACATTCTGCATTCAAGTATAAGTTGTTCTAACTCACATATATTTGATATTTGTATATGTAGCTTGCCATCACCAGTGCGTGAATTATGTGTGAATGGCTTTGGCATGTTCCTAGCAGCGTTTTCCTTCATTTCTGACTTTACGTGTGGACGGGATTATTTTTTAAAACGAAAACAGAAAATCTCAGTTTTCAAAAATACCCGTGTACGTGTGGACATAGCCTCAGTTTTCAGTTAATGAAAACACAGTTTACGTGTGGACAAAAGGTGCAAACGCAAGGTAGGTGAGCGTGCAACGTAAAGTTAGGTGAGCGTGCAACGTAAAGTTAGGTGAGCGTGCAACGTAAAGTTAGGTGAGCGTGCAACGTAAAGTTAGGTGAGCGTGCAACATAAAGTCTGAATTGAGTGCGAATCGAAGCGGGTGCTCACCAATCATTAAAAGTAACAAAGTCATTGAACACATTTATACAGTTACCTTTACGTTTATCAATCATATATCACAGATTTACAATTTTTTTGTAGTACTATGCTAAAAAGCAACTACAGAGTGAAAGTCTGGGTCAAGCGCCGAGGCGACGGCAAGAACAAAGGAACCCTCGAAGCGTTAACGCTAGTTTTGTAAGGGAATATAACAGAAAAGTATGAAACGAAAATGTTTTCTTTGTTGATAGACTTTGTTCGCAGTGCAATTTACTTGTTGCCGGATTGTAATAGACACGATTTCGGGCTCCCACATTTTGTCCGAAACTGTACATTAACCAGTTTTTTTTTACTGTTATTCAAATGCGACCGTGGAAATAACGAATAGAAGAAAATTCATTCATTCTTACCTTATACTAATCGTGGTGCAGGCCAGTGCAGTGCATGAACTGATGCCTTCTCCGGTCAATTCCGCTGAGAGTAAATCGAATGTCCCGCTCTACTGTACAAGACAATGGTTACCTGGAGGGATGTACCACTGAGAGGGGTGCTATGGAATAGTCCAAGTGGTGGCAGCTTCAATTTCCCGCTCAACCATAAATCATTGGTTTTTCAACGTGATTGTTGTCACCTTGTCAACTATAAATAGATCAACAATCAACGATGACAGAACAACAGTGAATCAATGTTATTTCAATGTCAGTGTCAGGTTTCATCAGTATTTCAATGTTGTTTCAACATTGGTTTTGTGTTAACATTTCAATCCTGACGATTCTGATGGTTCAGATGGAAAATCAACATCTGTTCAATGTCTCCTTGCTATCTGGGCTCCTACATCGTTCCCTCGCTCACCTGGAGACCGCTGGAAGCACTGTGAGAATTATGTTCTTTGATTTCTCCAGTGCCTTCAACACCATTCTTCCCTCGGTTCTAAAGGACAAGCTGGAGAACTCTGGAGTGGACCATCACCTCACTACCTGGATCCTGGACTACCTCACCGACCGACCACAGTATGTGAGGACTCAGGGCTGTGTGTCGGACAGGGTCGTCTGCAGTACGGGGGCCCCACAGGGAACGGTTCTGGCTCCGTTCCTCTTCACCATCTACACTGCAGACTTCTCCCACAATTCCACCCAGTGCTTCCTGCAGAAGTTCTCTGATGACTCTGCAATAGTCGGCCTCATCACTGATGGGGACGACAAGGAGTACAGAGGACTGACTCAAGACTTTGTGGACTGGTGCCAGCTGAACTACCTCCAGATCAACGCCAGTAAAACCAAGGAACTGGTGGTAGACTTCCGCAGGCACAAGCATTCTCCACTGCAACCACTGAACATCCAAGGTATGGACATTGAGGCTGTGGACAGCTACAGGTACCTTGGTGTTCATCTGAACAATAGACTGGACTGGACTCATAACTCAGATGCCCTCTACAGGAAAGGGCAGAGCAGGCTGTACCTGCTGCGGAGACTCAGGTCGTTTGGAGTGGAGGGCCCACTCCTGAAGACCTTCTATGACTCTGTGGTGGCTTCTGCTATATTTTATGGCGTGGTCTGCTGGGGCGGCAGCATCTCTGCTGGGGACAGGAAGAGACTGAACAGGGTGATCCGAAGGGCCAGCTCTGTTCTAGGATGCCCTCTGGACCCAGTGGAGGTGGTGAGTGACAGGAGAACGGCGGCTAAGCTGTCATCCCTGTTGGACAACGTCTCCCACCCCATGCAGCAGACTGTGACAGCACTGAGCAGCTCCTTCAGTGGGAGACTGCGGCACCCACGGTGTGGGACGGAGAGATTTCGCAGGTCTTTCCTCCCCACTGCTGTCAGACTCCATAATAAAGACTTTAACTGATCAAGCACACACATCCATACATATGCAATAATACTAAGTGCAATAATCCTTTCTGTCATCGTTGTATTTTTACTCAGTTGTATATAGTATTTGTATTTGTATTCTATTTTTATCTTATTGTATATTTATTTTATTCTACTGTATATAGTATATTATTTTATTCTATTCTGTACAGCTGTGTACTGTATTTATTCTTATCGTATTCTAATTTTTGCTTCATAACTTTTGCACTGTCCACTTCCTGCTGTGACAAAACAAATTTCCCACGTGTGGGACTAATAAAGGTTATCTTATCTTATCTTATCTTATCTTAATTGTATGCACATAGATTTGGCCTGAGTTGTGTTATTATGACTGTATAAATTACAGACTATAAAGAAGGTGTTGTCCAATTTGAAAACCAGAATAATCCATCTGCCTTCATCTGAAGACAATGATTCAATAATATTACCTTTAAAGTTGTTAAGGAGAATGGCTACGCCTGCCGAATGTTGAGAGGCGTGGCAAAAATAACACTGATCACCCCACTGTGCTTTCCAGAATTTTACATCATTATCACTCGAATGAGTTTCTTGTAGAAAAATCAAATCAGCATTTTTCCGTCTACAGAAAATGAAAATTTACTTTCTTTTGGTACTGTCACGAATACCTCTAACATTAAGGGATAGTATTTTTAAGGAACTGAAATGTAAGTCTGTCATAAGAGAAGAAGGGAATGAATAAAGTGAACTGGATGTCTGTTAAATTAACTAGAAACTTATAAGGTGCTAAGGTATAAACACCTAAAGAAGATACTCTCAAACAGGAAAACTAAATGTTGAGTACCTAAGTAAAAGTCTTCAGACTCTATTTGTTTTTCTTTTCCCCATTGAAGTGACCCAAATTAACATTTATACACCAATAAAAGTAGGATGTTTAACTACTCACACTGTAAAACATAAGCAAGTCCAAACATAACCATAATAATGTTTGCCAAATATTGGTACAACTAACTTGGAGGTATGAAAGTTTTATAGAAAATTTAAAGAGGATATTATTGGTTGTAAACATATTACCTAATGAACCTGAGGTATTTCAAGCAAAACAAAACAGACAAAAAAATACAATATACAAGTGCCTCAAAATTATTAAATATTGAACAGTAACATTGGGAGCCTGAGGTAGTTGAAATACCTGTTAATGTTACGTAACTTACAGAGTGAACTTAAAGTATTTCAGTCATCTTGCTGATCTTTTAATAACCTCTTATTTATGGAGTGTGTCTTACACCATCAATGATGGCCACAGGACCAATCCATTTGGTCTTCTTTCCCTCGTCACGGGCTTGTTTGACAGTTGGCCACAGTTTATTTCTGCACTGTCTCTCCATGTAGGTGAGATCTTCAGCCAACCTGAGATTCTTCTTCTTCATCACATCAGAGTTGAGGGAAGCTCTCCACACTTTGTGTCGGAAGGTGCGCATGGTGAACTGTATGATGATGGGGCGTGAGCGGTTTTCATCTCTTGTTCGACCAACTCTGTGAACAGTATCTATCATGAACTCGAATTTGTTTTTTTCCTCTGGGATGATCAGGGCAATTATATCCATCACCTCTTTTCTTATATCTTCGTTACTATGCTCTGGGAGATTCAGCAAACGCAGGTTCCACCGCCGACTATATCTCTCCGTCTCCTCTTGTTTCTCTTGAAGTGCAGCAATGCGATCTTTCAGCTTCTTCACAGTAACCTCTGTCTCTTTGCTCTGTATTTCAAGACCTTTCACTTGATCCCGCACGGCAATAATCTCCGCCGTGTTTTTGTTCACCATTTGTTCGAATTTGGAGAATCTGTCATTCAGCCCATTAATAGCTTTCAAGATGTCGGCATTGGATACAGCTTCCTCTCTCACCTCATGCACTTCGATGCGGCTCTTCTTTGGGTTGGGGCTCTTTAGAGGGGTCTGAGGGAGAGGTTTGCATAAGCTTGCAAAGGTTTTATCTGGCTCCAAGTCCATTATCAGTCCTTCCTTTCTTCTTGCCTCTTTTTTGGCCATGCTTATCCCGTGGCTATTAGCTAAATGTTTCTATACAAGCTAACACTTCACCGTGTCAGAATTCGGCAGGGGAAAAAAAGAAACTCAGTTCGACCTGATGTTATAAAGATGTCCTTTACGTGTGCAAAACACAAATGCAATGAGTCACTTCTAATAAAGGAATTATCTGAGTCCGTTTAGATCATTTAAAACGTTAGATACTCATCAGAAATTCACGAGCTTACAGAGAAGCGTCCACACAGGTCGCCATCTTGGCTCCTCAAGCCTCAAGTGACTCAACTAGCAGATGACACCGTTTTATTCTTAAAAAACAAAGATCAGATTGAAAATGCTATTTCATTAATAAATGATTTCTCAATTGCCTCTGGATTAAAACTAAATAAATCTAAATGTGAAATTTTATGTTTGTACCAATCAAATGTCAAATCCTTACACAATATTCCTGTCAAAAACTGTGTTAGATACCTTGGTATTCATGTCTGTAAGAATGACACAGAGCGTCAACAACTCAACTTTTCTCCCAGGATGGAAAAAACTAAAACTATACTGAACTTATGGCTCCAAAGAGACCTATCAATTTTTGGTAGAATCCTTTTGACTAAAGCTGAAGGTGTTTCCAGATTTTTGTATCCAGCTCTTTCCCTTAATGTGTATGATTCCACATGTAAAAATGTTAATAACTTATTTGTTAACTTTGTATGGAAGAATAAGCACCATCATCTAAAAAAATCATTGCTTTGTGGACCTAAAGACAAAGATGGTTTTGGCCTTCTGGACTTCATGGACCTGAACTATACATTTAAGGTGAAATGGCTAAAAGAATGCTTAAAATCTCCTGGATCATTATGGCATTTCATTCCACATAACATTTTGAGAAATGTTGGAGGTTTACACTTCCTATTGTCTTGTAGTTACAGTATATCAAAGTTACCAGTTAAAATGTCTGCATTTTATCAACAGGCATTGTTGGCTTGGAAATTATGTTATTCACATAACTTTTCTCCACATAGATCTATTATCTGGAATAATGAATGTATTACTAAGAGGAACAAATCACTATATTTGCAGAATTGGATTGATAAAAATATAATCTATTTAAAAGACTTATTTGACTCTGAAGGCCAGCTACTTAGTTACAATGACTTTATTACAGAAAAAACATTCCCTATCAAATTTAAAGATTTTAGCTCTGTAATAAAGTCCGTTCCCAGCGGACTGACTGAGTTGATGAAAAGCTACAAAAAACAGAACACACCACATGCATCCGTTAACACTCTTTATATAAATGGTATTAATTTCTTAAGCAAGAAATGCACCAATAAACATATTAGAGAATGTTTGTATAATGCGAAGAAAATAACTCCAAGAGGGAAGTTTTTTTGGAATGCTATTTTTGATAATATCAACTGGGATAAAGTGTGGCTTGTTCCTTTTAGATTTTGTATTACAAACAAAGTTAGAGAATTACATTTGAAATTATTACATAACATATATCCATCCAACATGTACATTTCAAGATTCTGTGACATTGATAGAAAATGTACCTTTTGCAAAACTACATTTTGTACATTTTGGAGAGAGCTTGAAAATTATATACTGTGCAAGACAACATACGAAATCAAAATTGAAGGGAAGAACATTATCACTTATTTTGAAACAAAAGAAAAAAAATGTGCCATTGTCAATCTTTATATCTTATTAGGGAAATTCCACATACATAAATGTAAATTTCAAAACTCAACCCCATCATTTAATTTGTTTTTGATTGAAATTGAATATTATTTAAACTCTCTTAAATTAACTTCCAATAAAAAAGGTTTCTCATTGATTGAAATTCATTCTGAAATGTTTAACAAATGAGCTGTCACAACTTTCAAGTACTAAATTATGAAGCCTGTTTCTCCCTCCAAGTGAGAAAACATTTGATTCGTGCAACCTTTTTACCTTTATTGGATTATGGTGACCTGCTTTTTATGAATGCACCTGCCCGCTACCTAAAGAGGTTGGATACTGTGTACCATTGTGCTTTACGTTTTATTACTGGCTATGGAAGTCGTGTACATCATTGTTCTTTGTATGCTGCTGCTAAATGTCCATCTTTGCATATTCGCAGACTCTCCCATTGGTTGATTTTTATCTATAAATCTCTCCTTGGGCTGGTTCCATCTTATTTATGTGTTTATATGTGTAAAAACCACAACCAATACAACCTTTGTTCGAACAAAATCATACAATTGATTGTCCCAAAAATTAGAACAGAATTGGGGAAAAGGGCTTTTAAATACGCTGCCCCTGCTTCCTGGAATAATCTGCAGAAGGAACTGAAATTATCAGAATTGGTTACCTTGGGAGAGTTTAAGTCTGTTTTAAAGGAACGAGAGAACAGCTCTTTTACTCAGTGTGATTGTTTTTAATGTACTCTTAATTTGATCTGTTATTGTATATTTTACACATGTTTGTATGGGATATTGTATTTGTTTTAAATGTTATATACCTATGTGGTATGTGACTTTTGTTGCTATGATGCCAGGTCTCTCTTGGAAATGAGATTTTTAATCTCAATGAGATTTTTTACCTGGATAAATAAAGGATTAATAAATTCCCCCCCCCCCCCCCCCCCTTTTTTTTCTCCTTTATTTATTTGTCCTTATTTCATTGTACTGTATATTGTTACTTTTATTTGCCTTGTATGTCTACTGTTCAGGCTGAACTGGAATGACTGGCTGTTGTGGCCAGGAGATATTTTATTTCGTATTCTTATGATCACAGTTAGAATCAGAACTATCATTCATTAATCATTTATTAATGTTGAATCAGTTGACAGAATAATCTTTGAATCACATCTATGTTATTTTGAGCAAAATATTAAGGCACACAGATTATCAGCACTTTGATCAGTCTATTGTTGTTCTGTATTATTCTTTCTATTTGCTTAAAGCTGTTCTACAGTCCTGTGACCACTCAAAAAGCCTGTGGGGCCTGCTGGACCCTGGAACGGTTTACGTTCAGTTTTGCACGTACTCAGGCCTGTAACAACATGCACACGCTTATGTAAAACACGCACGTTTACACACACATTGAGGAAGAATAGGAGGGTCGTCTGAGGACAGTTTTTCTAATAGATATATTTTCACAAAATGCACGATGTAATACACACTTGTTTTTCTCTAAAAAGTAGCAGTTGATGTCCATGTAAGGAGAACTTTTTGAGTGGGCCCACCCTGTTATCATTTCCAGTAAAGATCTAACTGTGATGTCATCATGGGCAATATAAAGGATGCAAGAGCTTCCGCCCTGCGGAGATTGTTGATGCAAATTGTTTTCCCCACACTTCTGCGCAAAGTGTGTAATAAAGATCACTATTTTTGACACCTACCTCGGACTCGGCCTTGCTTTCTTCTCTTACCCAAACTGAACGAACACAACACTGTTCACTTTGTAATTTTAATAAAGTTTGAGAAAAAAAAAAAGAAAAAAAAAAAAGGTAAGTCACTGCCACGTTGCTCTCAGCTAATTAAAGTTTGTTCAGATCCCAAGCTGCAATGTGAATACAGCCGAACCACCGCGTTTTTGTTTGTCATTAAGTGACTCATTCGGGATAAGTTTTGTGGAGGGCGGAGTTCACTAATATACGCTTATAATGAGTTTTAGCCGAGAACGCAGCTGAAATGCTAGCATGCTAAGTTAGCCTGATCGCTAGCGGCTTGAGAGCGTACTCGCGGCAGTCTTTTTTTAACAGCATGAACTCTTTTTTCCTTCATCAGGAGAGGTGTACTGGCAGTCGCGTGACACACACAGAACAGACACTTATTTCTGTGTTGCAGATGTGCAGTAAAGAGCCAAAGACCCAGTACTGTCTCCTGCCTCTTACTTTCACGCCAGAACACAACGCAAGAACAACAGCCGTAACACTTGAACGGGTTACACTTGCTCAAGGATAGTTGGCATGCAGACTAGGGGAAACCAGGAATCGAACCACCAACCCACCTCCTCTGGTGGGTTCCAGAGTGTGGGGGTGCCTACTGGGGTCAGCGGGTCAGCTGGCCCCAGGGAGGGGCTGCTTGCCCCTCTCTTTCTTCCCTCCCTCAGCTGCCTCCCTCTTCCCACTCCACCACACCCACACACACGCAGGGCTTGGGGTGCAGGTGTGTTACCAGGGTGCAGGGGAGGCACTCCCCCTCTGTCCCCTTCTGGCCGCCTGTGCCTCAGTTTTATTCTAGACAACCTAGACATTCACATTACTCACACTCTCATAACCAGTGTTGGGTGTAACGTGTTACTGTAATTAAATTACTTTTCCACTGAAAAAGTAGAGTAACTAATTACTGTTCATTTTTAGGTATTTTAATTACAGTTACTTACAATGTACTTGCGTTACATTGTAAAATAATTAACTCGCTGAATATCATTATTTAATTTCATTAATTTATCTTCTAAAGGTAAAAATAAACTCATGTCCCTGACATGGACATATACCCGTCTCTTCACTTTTCTGAAACAAGCAGACAAGAACATTACAGTAATATGTAAGCTATGTGCTGGGGAGAAAAAACTATCGGCTGCTGTTAATAGTAATCTACTGAAGCACCTGACACAGAGCATAGACGAACACTTCTGAGTGATCCTTGTTCAACATCCATGGATAACACCGCGGCAGCTCCTGCTAAGCAGCAAAACCTGATTTTACTTCAGCAGCACAGAAAGCGTCTGAAGGTGAGCTTAAAAAATGACTGCAGGCTACATAGCTGGACTGGCCATCGGGCATACCAGGCATTTGCCGGTGATTTTTCGTTTTTATGGGCCGATGGGGTTTTTTTTCTTCGTTTTTTTCCGTAACGGTATAAACAATGAAAGGTGGTGGATTGGCCAGATGCTGGGAGATGTGTAAAGATAACTCAGTTGTTTGGTGGTGGCTATTGCGGAGCTTCCACAGGTTCAGTAACATTAGCAAGTGGTGGAGGCCAGCAGATGCAACACGCTGGCAGGTGGATGACGGAAAGGCAGGAGGAGCAGAGACCCGAGGTGGTGAACTGAACTTCAGGTAAGAAGTTATGACCTGCAGTCTGTCTGGTCAGATATAAACCAAGTTTAGTTTATTTTCGTTGTGCTGACTTTTTACAGTCAGTTACAATAACTCGTACTGCGTACTAGCTAGCATGATGGAGTTTATAGGGCTTTGGAGTTGACGTCACGCTGCAATGCATTGTGGGAGCGCAGCGCCATTTTCGGGGTCTACGAATCAAAACAAACACACTGCGTTGGAACGACGACTACAAGAAAGATGCTTAAAAGCAGCTCAAAAGAGAATGAACTGTATAGAGACCGATTGCGTCCAGAGGCGAAGCGGCGGTACTTGTAGAAAATAGCGTGCATTGGAAATGTGGACCCGTATGAAATACGGCCGTGGAGTAGAAACCCTGAAGACCAACCGCTATTGACGTAGCCTGACCTTGTCTGTGGAGTCAGCGCCGTACAAGTCGTCATTCAAACAAAGGTAAGTCAGCTCGAGTACTGCGAGTGAAATGCGTTTGATTTCCCTGCAAACATTCACATTAGTGCAGCATAAATTCATTCATGAGGGGAAATTACAGTGAGAACATGTGGAGGCTGTTAGAGGGATAACATAGTGAGTTCAGTGCATTGATGTGACATTGTCCTGAAGGATTTAGTTATTCTTTCTGGTTAAAGAAATTGCACTAATTTATTCATATTTATTATAAATAATTCTAATTATGCATCTTGCTTCCATGTTTGTATCCTTTGTCACTAAAAATACATTTTATTTTAGTTTTATACATTGATTAATGACCTGCAGAATCTCCTTATCATATTAAGTGATTCATAATTGTCACTTTATGCTTTCTCCATCTCTAAAGTGATCACATCCTTGCATTACATACGTTAGGTTCATTTTCTGCAGGCAGGTTTCTGACAGAGAACAGGCAGATTTAGAATATAACATGCAGCGTTCTATAGATGGACACATAAAGAAATGCATAATTACATGTGTGTGCTAACTTTCTAGACACTTTGTTACATTTATGATAAAGTAGATTAAACACAATTGTGTCGGCCTTGGCTCATTAGTTCTTGTCTTTAAATGAACTTTGTCTGTGTGTGTTTCAGGTCCTGCACTCTCAAAGACTGAATGAACCAGCATTGCAGCCATGGGTCACTGTGAGCATCACAGGGAAGGTTGAAGCCGCCCGCTGCACCTGTATGGCCGGAGTCGCAGAGACCTGCACCCACGTCACTGCTCTTCTGTTTAATGTAGAAGCAACAGTGTTGATCCGTGGCACAAGGACTGTTACAGATGAACCTGCATACTGGGTTTTGCTGGGTAATATGACCAAGATGCAGCCAGAGGTTGGCCATAAGATGGACTCTTCAGCTGCCCAAAAAAGGCTCTTGATCAAAACATAAACAGACCATCTGTAGTGACAGGTGAAAGGAGCCGTCCTCAAAACAGAAAAATCCCACCTGCTACTGTGGAGGAGTTGTCACTGCTATTGGATACTTTGCTGGAACACAGTAAAGCTGTGGGTTGTGGGAATGACCCATAATGTTTTATCTAGGGGTCTAGATTTATGCCTGAAGTGCACTGCTGTGTAAATAATTTGCATTTACTGAATATGTACTGACTGAGTATCACTGTTCAAAAATTGAATAAAGAAACAAACTAATTTTTGCCTCTTTTTTTATTAAAACCACCTTATAGAACATCACATCCGTTACAATGTAGAATCCATGTCATTGATAGTTTACAAATGACAAAATGTTTACACAAAATCATGACAGCATTTACACGATATCACCCACTACTAACATTACTTTATTTACTGTATCTTTTGAAAAAATACAGCAATTTTAATAACACAAGACTTAAGAATATTTAACAGGAGCAGGTTTCATTTTTCCCTGGTTTTATTATCACACTGTTCACCAAACGCAGCAAACCTTCACCATCTTATCCAGGAGGGTCACCTCTTCACCCTCACATGGAAGAAGTAATCTGATTGGCATGGTGGTTTGTTTGAAGCAGGTCCGTTGTGTAGTTCTGCAAAATCACTCAGTAGGATGTTTGTTCTAATTTGGTATGAGCTCAGAGCGCATAGAAAATAAAACTAATAGGCTATAAAGAGTTGAACATATTTACAACTTACCGGAATGAAAATGTCTGGAGCACCAACAGATATTTGGAGATGGAAGAGAACTGCACGTCAGCTCGTCTCACAGCTGCTCTCCAGGCTGGACGCCTTCGTTTGGTAACATCGATACACGAGCTGCTCATGTTGCTTCCAGGTTGGGAAAGAATGAAAAGACAAACCCTTTTCAAGCTTATTCCCGTGCCGGTCGTGTGATCGAACATTGCAGCCGACCACACAGCAAGAACGAACCATGGCTGTTGTGTGTGCCTTCGCTCCCTCTTCACTTGCGCTAGACCCCCAAAATGGCGGATCGGGCCAAAATCCTTTCCACGCCCACCCCCGTGACATCACGCTCCAAAGCCCTATATACAGCTGGGCGGGTGCTATGATGTTACTGATGTTGAACTTGTTTTATCTTATTTATAAGGTTAGTTATTAGAGTTGCCAACCGTCCCGTAAAAAACTGAATCGTCTCCTATTCAGAGAAAATATTACGCGTTTCTTATTGAGGTGAAAAGGAACAGTTTGTCCCGGACTTCAGCTACAATGAAAAAGACACAAAGCTGGAGTTATTCTGTGTTTACGCTGCACAGCTGCCTCTTCTTCTCTCATTCTCCCCCTCCGTCTCCTGTTTCTACTTCAATCATGAAACTGATCAGTGATCAGCTGATCGGCTTTTCTCTCTTGTTTGTTTATCGCTCTGAATTTTACAACAAACATTTTCATCTGATGTAAAATGTATAGAAATCCATTATTTTTTTTAGGGTCCCATCATAATTTCTTCAGAAGTAGCTAAGTACTGTATATGATGCCAGTATTTTCCCACATTTTCTAGATACTGTATCAGTACTGTGTGTAAAATGCCATCAAAAAGTCAATTAAGTTTTATTCTTTCTCACCTGTCTTTCTGTCTCCTTTCACTTTTTAAAGGTTGCCATGTTAGAAAAAATATTTTGCCCTGCCGTGCTGTTTATTGATGTGGAAAATGAATGGTTTATGAAAATATATCTAAATCTGTCATCAGTAATCAGTAATGATCATGTCTCACCTCTAGTCTTCTCTGTCTTAATTTCAGGTTTCCACCATGTGTTGTAGATAGTTCAGGAGGTTAACTCGACCAACAGTCTATTTTCGGGTACTGTTTAGAATACCAGAATAGGGAGGATGGTGTAGGTTTAAGTTTATTAGACTGATACATATATACCAACAAGACAGTGTACATCACTGTCACAACAGCATCTGTTTTCATTCAAAGGCTTTATGGTTTTAATACCTGGTGGGCCGGTCTCTGGTCAAAATGCCCGGGCCGATTTTTTGTCCCAGTCCAGCCCTGGCAGGCTACATTGTGGAACAGATGCTACTGCTGCGTACTGTAGAGTGTCTGTCTTTAAAAAAATGTATTTATTATTTAAAGAATTTCTATTGTTTGTCCACTCAAGGTTTATATGGATTTTAAGAAGTATTTAGTTAAATACTTATGTAGTAATTAAGTTACTTTTCTGGCACAGTAATTAGATAAGTATTTTAAATACAATATTGACTAAGTAATTAGTAATTAGTAATTAATTACTTTTTTAAAGTAACTTACCCAACACTGCTCATAACACATACTTATAGGGCCTTGGGGGTGGACACGTTTTACAGCATCCAGAGGATGGTCGGTGTACTCCAACCCACCTCTGGCGCTGGTGCCCTACCCTCAATTTTAAATGCATTTAGACACTAAGGGTTTTCGGGTGGAGCAGTGCTTCTCTCTGGCAGGTAGCTCCATGCCCTCCTGAGTTTTAAATGCACTTTAGAACAGCACACAGCAACACTACATATGAGCGGGCGGAGGAAGGTTTGGGGGCTGGGGGGCTGGGAGGAGGTGCTGGCCGTCGGATTGGGGTCTGGGATGCGGGGCCTCCCTGCTACTGCAGATAAGGAGGCGGTCTGCTTTCCTTCACCCCAGAGTCTCCTCCACCCCTGTGTCTGTCTCCACGGCGGGTGAGTGCTGAATATTTGTTTGTGTATATGGGGGTCGGAATGCACGTTTGTGTCTGTGTGCGCCGGTTCGTCTGTGTCTATATGTCACCTTGTAGGGCTGCACGATTAATCGTTAGAAAATCGCGATCTCGATTCATACTTATGTGCGATCTCATTTCCAAATGACAACGATTTAAAAAAAAAAAGAAAAAAGACGACGACGATTGTACCGCATTTTGATCCGGGACGTAATCTGCATGAAAACAAGCGCTCACGCTTCCTGCTCAACAAATGACAAGGGCGGAGCCTTATACCACGTGATACAGAAGCTGTGCCGTGTGATACTAAAATTAGCAGGAAAAAACCCCGGAGAGCACGTCAGGGATGACGAGAAAGTGACAGGAGAAAATCCGTCCCGGTCAACCACCCAAACATCAATAACGGGAACCTTATACAGCGCTTCCCTATACCCGTCGAACTCCCGCAGGCACAAAGAAATTACGGAGGCTATCACTTATCACCTGACCAAAGATATGGCTCCATCAACACTGTGCAAAACGAGGGATTTAGGAAAATGATCAACACCCTAGACAAACGCTACACAGTGCCGTCCCGCAACTATTTTTCTATTGTTGCACTACCTGCTCTGTACATGCAGCGTCGAGCAACGGTGGAGACGGAATTTCAAGCAGTACAACATTTTGCTGCAACAACAAAACGAGAGACATTTGTTGTTTTTATGTTTATTTATTGTTTTTATGTTCAGTCTCAACTGTTACAACGTTGATGTGCAGTTAATAAGTGCAATAAATATTTATACTGGAAAAGAGAATCGTGATCTCAATTCTAAGCCAAAAAATCGTGATTCTCATTTTATGCAAAATCGTGCAGCCCTATCACCTTGGGTCTTAGACTCCACCTCTCTGGGAACATCTCAGGCTCTCCGACGTATGGAGACCTATCTCCCCTCACCACACTCCCTGCCAGTGGCTGATGCCTTCAGACGTTGGTGTGTTGGTGGTTCTTGGTGTCTGGGGCTGGGCACTCATGTATACCGGCTCACTCCTTGTGGCCGATTGGCGGGGCCTGGTGCCTGTGGCCTGGCTGGGCCCCTTCCGTGGGGTGGGATGCCCTTCAGCCTCTGGGCCTGAGGCCTGGTCCTCTCTGGCACAGCTGGCTGCCGACAGAGCCCGTGGGCACGTCACTGCAACCCCCTCTGGCCTCTGCTCCGTAGCTGCTGGGTGACCTCTCGATTGGGGCTCTACTCAGCTCTTCCCAGGAGGGTGTATCTCCATACAGGTGATCCTG
This sequence comes from Maylandia zebra, assembly GCF_041146795.1. NCBI lineage: Eukaryota > Metazoa > Chordata > Actinopteri > Cichliformes > Cichlidae > Maylandia > Maylandia zebra. The sequence continues at coordinate 8,902,470 of NC_135169.1, read as the reverse complement.
GTGTTTTGTTTTTTTTTCTTCTTTTTTTTCCTTTTTCTTTTTTTCTTCCCCCCTTTCTCACCATCTCTTCTCCCCTCTATTTTTTTTCTCTCCCTCTCTTTCTTTCATTCTTTCTCCCTGTTCTATCCCCCAGTCATGTCTGTCCTGTCTGTAACAACTGAAAATCAAATAAAATAAATACCTAATTATAATAAAGGTCAATCAAATGGACCAATATGGCAAGGCCATGATGATCCAATTGGTAAAGTAAATCCACTTGGCATCTTTCTTGGCCTTCAGACAACAATTCTGAAGGCTAAAGATCCAAACGGCACGGAGCACCGCCTTTGCCTCGGCGAACACATCGGACTACAAACACACACATTACCAACTCCGTAAGACGATCAAAGCAGCCAAACGTGAGTACAGGGACAGGGTGGAGCAACAGTTTGAAAACCCTCGGAGTATGTGGCAGGGACTAAACACGATCACAGACTTTAGAGGGAAAACCAGCACACCGCAGACCACGGCCTCTTTGTGTGAGGATCTAAACGTATTCTACGCTAGATTCGACACAGCGAACACCATGAGACCGGACAGTGTGCGCACCGCGGATGACGTCAGTGCGCACACTGTGTCTGAGGAGGATGTGCGGAAGTGCTTCAGGAAGGTGAACGCACGCAAAGCTACTGGTCCGGACGGGATTCCCGGCCGCGTCCTCGAGTCATGCGCGGCTCAGCTGGCTGGAGTGTTCACGCACATCTTCAACCTTTCCCTCTCTCTGTCTGTAGTCCCAGCCTGCTTCAAAATGCCCACCATCGTCCCTGTACCCAAATCCTCCACCATCTCCTCATTGAACGACTGGCGACCTGTAGCCCTGACCCCCATCGTGAGCAAATGCTTCGAGAAGCTGGTCAGGGACTTCATCCGCTCTGCACTACCCGACTCACTGGACCCTCTACAGTTTGCATACCGCCACAACAGGTCCACTGATGATGCCATAGCCCTGACACTACACACTGCCCTGTCACACCTGGAGAAGAGAGACACGTATGTGAGAATGCTGTTTGTAGATTACAGCTCAGCATTCAATACCATCGTTCCCTCGAAGCTGGACAGGAAACTGCAGGATCTAGGACTGAGCAGCTCCCTCTGCAGCTGGATCCTTAGCTTCCTGTCTGACAGACACCAGGTGGTCAGACTGGGCAGCATCACCTCATCCCCCATCACACTGAACACTGGTGCTCCACAGGGGTGTGTACTGAGCCCTCTCCTGTACTCACTCTACACCTACGACTGCACAGCCACTAACAACTCCAACATCATTGTGAAGTTTGCAGACGACACTACAGTGGTGGGTCTTATCACCAATGGTGATGAGACGGCTTACAGGGAGGAGGTCAGCGCCCTGACCCACTGGTGTCAAGACAACCATCTCACCCTCAACGTCACAAAGACAAAGGAGTTGATAGTGGACTTCCGGAGGTGCAGAGAAGTACACACCCCCATCACCATCAACGGCGCTGCTGTGGAGAGAGTGAGCAGCTTCCGGTTCCTTGGAGTACATCTGGCTGAGGATCTTACGTGGTCAGTACACACAAACAAAACAGTGAAGAAGGCGCAGCAGCGCCTCTTCTTTCTCAGGAGACTGAAAAGATTCGGCATGAGCCCCCGCATCCTCAGGACCTTCTATCACTGTGCCATTGAGAGCATCCTCACTGGATGCATCAGCACCTGGTACGGCAGCAGCACCGCCTACAACCGCAAAGCTCTCCAGAGAGTAGTGCGGTGCTCTGAACGGATAATTGGAGGTGAGCTTCCCTCCCTCCAAGACATCTACAGGAAGCGGTGCCTGAGGAAAGCGGGGAGGATCATCAAGGACTCCAGTCACCCCAGCCATAAACTGTTCAGACTGCTTCCATCAGGAAGGAGGTTCTGCAGCATCCGGTCCCGTACCAGCAGACTGAGAGACAGCTTCTTCCATCAGGCCATCAGACTGCTGAACACGTCATAGACACCTCAGCTTCACTACTGGAACTTCAACATTATGCACTACACACTGTACAGTAATGCCACTGTTTTGCACATGTCTCAACTCTGTATATTTTTATATATTTTATTTTATTGTTTACTCTATTTAAGTTGTAAAAATGTGTATACACACACACGTAGAAAAACATTTAGTATACACATCCAGAAATTATTATTTTTTTGCATATACTATTATATATTGTACATATATTTATTAGTTTCAGATTTAGCCATTCGTATATTTTACCTGTTTATGTTATTGTATTTTGCACAACTCTGTTGCTTGTGAAGCTCGCACACAAGAATTTCACTCGCATGTACTGTACCAATGTACCTGCACATGTGATGTGACAATAAAAGTGATTTGATTTGATTTGATTTGAAACGGGACAGGCAAAAAAACCCCCAAAAACCAAACAATCGGTTTGCATAACCAAAGAATTTCTGCACAAACTGTCAGAAACCGTCTCAGGGAAGCTCATCTGCATGCTCGTAGTCCCCACTGCAGTTCGTCGTCATAACCGGCTTGAGCGGGCAAACACTCTCATTCGATGGCACAGTCCTGGTTTTCACTGTTTATGGCAGACAGCGTGTGTGGCGTCGTGTGGGTGAGCGGTTTGCTGATGTCAACGTTGTGGATCGAGTGGCCCGTGGTGGCGGTGGGGTTCTGGTATGGACAGGCGTATGTTATGGACAACGAACACAGGTGCATTTTATTGATGGCATTTTTAATGCACAGAGGTACCGTGATAAGTAAATGGTAAATGGCCTGTATTTGTATAGCGCTTTTCTAGTCCCTAAGGACCCCAAAGCGCTTTACACAACCAGTCATCCACCCATTCACACACTGGTGATGGCAGCTACATTGTAGCCACAGCCACCCTGGGGCGCACTGACAGAGGTGAGGCAAGAGCCTGAGGCCCATTGTTGTGCCGTTCATCCACGACCATCACCTCATGTTGCAGCATGATAACGCATGGCCCCATATTGCAAGGATCTGTTCACAATTCCTGAAGCTGAAAACATCCCAGTTCTTGCATGGCCAGCATACTCACCAGACATGTCACCCATTGACCATGTTTGGGATGCTCTGGATTGGCGTATATGCCCGCGTGTTCCAGTTCCTGCCCATATTCAGCAACTTCACACAGCTATTGAAGAGAAGTGGACCAACATTCCATAGGTCACGATCAACAACCTGATCAACTCCATGTGACGGAGATGTGTTGCCCTGCGTGAGGCAAATGGTGGCAACACCACATACTGACTGGTTTTCTGCCCCTCCAACCCCCCATAAAGCAAAACTCTGCACGTTTCAGAGTGGTCTTTTATTGTGGGCAGTCTAAGGCACACCTGTACATTATTGATGCTGTCTAATCAGCCCCTTGATATGCCACACCTGTGAGGTGGGTAAAGAAAAAGTGCTCACTAACACAGATTTAGAAAGATTTGAGAACAATATTTGAGAGTCATGGGTCTTTTGTGTATGTAGAAAAATCTTCAGATGTTTGAGTTCAGCTTGTGAAAAATGGGAGCAAAAACAAAAGTGCTGCGTTCATATTTTGTTTAGTATATATACACACACACATACATATATATACATATATATGTTTTTCAGTCCGGCTTTAGGCCATTTCATAGCACAGAGACAGCTCTCATAAAGGTTATGAACGATATTCTGGTAGCGACGGACTGTGGTAAACACGTAGTGCTTATACTACTAGATATGACTGCTACATTTGACACAGTGGATCACGACCTGCTGATCTCTCGTTTACAGCATTTTGTGGGCATTTCTGGCTTTGCACTCCTGTGGATAAAATCATATCTCTCAAACAGGAGCTTCTGTGTTAAGTTGGGCTCGTCATCGTCCTCTGTGGCCCCTCTGCCATGGGGTGTACCACAGGGATCTGTTACTGTTTTCATTGTATCTCCTGCCACTGGGTGCGATCTTTCGTAAACATAAAGTTTCATATCATCTATATGCTGATGATTGCCAGCTTTATTTTCCTTTCAGTCATTCTGATAGCTCCCCACTTAGACTCCTGCTTGATTGCCTCAGTGATGTTAAGTCATGGATGCTCTAAACTTTTTAAATTCAAATCAAATTCAAATTTTTATTTGTCACGTACACAGTCATACACAGTACGATATGCAGTGAAAGGCTTGGACAACTGCTCGTGACCTAAAGAAAACAAAAAAGGAAAGGCAATGAATAAGATAGGAAATAAATATGAAAAATTAAAAAGGGTAAATTTAACTAGGAAGGAATAAAATATAAATTAAGGTTAAAAATGAAATAACTGTACAACACAAATTAGAATGAAGGGTAAATTTAACTGGGAGAATAAGATAAAATATATAAATTAAAGTTGAAAATGAAATAACTGTACAACAAAATACACAATACACAGTATAGAACTATATAAGAATGTATGAAGAAATATAAATAAATATATACACAATAACAGCAGCTGTACAAGTATTAACTGGAAATGAAGAATATAGTGACCAGTGTTGTGCAAAACCAAAGTCCAGAAGGTCCAGTGTGTGTGTAAGAACCATATGTGTGGGTCAGTACTGTGTGGTGGTGTGATTGAGAGACCGTATCGCCTGCGGGAAGAAGCTCCTCCTCAGTCTCTCTGTGTTGGTCTTCAGGGAGCGGAATCGCTTTCCTGACCTCAGCAGAGAGAACAGTCTGTTGTTGGGATGGCTGAGGTCCTTCACGATCTTCCTGGCCTTGGTCCAGCACCGCCTGCTGTAGATTGAGTGCAGGTCAGGGAGCTCGGAGCGGATGGTGCGCTCAGCTGATCGCACAACCCTCTGTAGAGCTCGTCTGTCCTGCATGGTGCTGTTCCCGAACCAGGTTAAGATGTTTCCCGTCAGGATGCTCTCTATGGTGCACGAGTAAAAGTTCCTGAGCACCTTGGAGGGCAGTTGGAAGTCTCTCAAGCGTCTGAGGTGGTAGAGACGCTGTCGGGCCTTTTTCACCACGGTGTTGATGTGACAGGACCACGACAGGTCCTGCGTGATGTGAACTCCGAGGTATTTGAAGCTGTCCACTCTCTCCACTGGGCACTCGTTGATGACGGGGGTCTGGTAGTTCCTCTCCTGCTTAGTGCTGAAGTCCACTATCAGCTCCTTTGTCTTACTGACGTTTAGAAGGAGGTTGTTCCTCTGGCACCAGTTCTCCAGATTCCTAATCTCCTTCAGGTAGGCCGTCTCGTTGTTATCAGAGATCAGGCCCACCACGACGGTGTCGTCAGCAAACTTGATGATGGTGGTGGAGCTGGTAGTGGCCACATTTTAATGAATGTAAAACTGAAGTAATTCTGTTTGGCCCAAATCGTTCCTCTCATATCCCTGATGTTGACCTTGCTGCTCTGACCCCTCACCTGAAGAGCTCGATTACCAATCTTGGGTTAAAAATCGACTCTGCACTTACCTTTGATGGCCACGTGAATGTGGTGGTGAAATCGTCATTCTATCAACTCAGGCGTCTGTCGAAGGTTAAACCCTTTCTTTCAAGGCGTGACTTGGAGACTGTTGTCCACGCTTTTATAACCTCACGCTTGGATTATTGTAACTCCCTTTTAATAGGGGTTGGACCGGGCACTCTGACACGCCTGCAACTAGTCCAGAATGCTGCGGCACGGTTTTTATCTGGTAAAAGGAAATTTGAGCACATTACTCCGGTCCTGGCCTCCCTGCACTGGTTTCCAGTTGAATTTAGGATTCATTTTAAAGTTCTTTTATTTGTCATAATTTGTCAGGGCTGAAACTGAGAGGAGACCGAGCGTTCTCTATCGTGGCTCCTAAGCTTTGGAATAATCTTCCTCTTCACATTAGGCGATCAACATCAGTGATGGTTTTTAAATCCAGATTGAAAACGCATTTTTATTCACTGGCTTTTGACTCAGTGGTTAACTGACTTGTATCTTATTGTTTTCGCTATGTTTATTATTTTATCGTATTTATTATTCTTATGGTATCTATTATGTTTCTGTTGTTCAGCACTTTGGTCAGCCTTGTGTGTTTTTAAAGTGCTATATAAATAAACGATGATGATGATGATGATGATATATGGAGAGAGAGATAGATAGATAGATAGATAGATGAGGAACTGTCAGTCTGAAATTATTCACAGTATGAAGATAAAACCATGCATACCTCCATTAAACATACTAAAGTTACACTGCTGATTGTGAGTGGGTCAGGAAGTCACTGACTGTCCATTTACTACTACTAAGTTTGATGTGTTTAGGACAGCAAAGTACCAACCAGCAGCTCCATTATCAATTCACCCAGGACTACAGGACTCAGCTCTGTCTGAGACACATCAGGACCTCACAGGGACTGACTGACACAGGCTGTTAGATGTAACAAACACAGATTCAGACACATCTGGGATTCTTTTAAACAAACTTTTATTAAACACAGGTCCATCCTTTAATACATATATATGGATCCTTTAAAGTCATTCACATGTTTGTAGAAGAATGAAAACAGCAAAACTAATGATCCATGATCAACACTGACTAATTTAGATTCAGGAATAACTGATGATGCCTCAGCTCTGAAAGAGGAGCAGAGTGAAGGATGAAGGTCGTCCATCAGACCGAGTGTGTCCTCAGCTTCCTGTTCAGAGACAAACATCACTGATGTCAGCTGTTCACCTCTGACCTTTATTTAAATACTCCTGTATGTAAATGTTACCTGCTCTGACTGATGAGTACACAGCACATGGATCAGCTGACTGCTCTGTAACACACACACAGGGTTAGAGTATCACACACCTGTCTGTGTGTTTCATGTTTATTTTTTCCAGCATAGCTCAGTGGTGCTCCTCGCTCCCGCTAAAGGCCATTCGTGGATACTCTGCTTCTGTTAGGCTACGTTCACACTGCAGGCGAAAGTGCATCAAATCCGATTTTTTTGACCCTATGCGACCCATCTATCCGATCATGGTGTGACAGTGTGAACGGCACAAATCCAATATTTTCAAATCCGACCTGGGTCACTTTCGTATGTGGTGCTGAATCCGATACATATCTGATGTTCTAGAAAGCGACTGCTGTTTGATGGTCAAGTCGCATTAAATCCGTCTTTTATGTCACTGACACAAGACAGACGCTAATTATCAGCGCCAGAGGAGACATCGCGAACGCTTCCTGGCCATCCAGTGTAGATGTCAGTGAAACTCTTGGGAAGACAACGTTGGAGAAACGTGAACATTTTATTTGTACTGTATAATCTGCAGATTCTGACAGAAATCTGTAACTATTCTTTGAAGCACCGCTCCTCTAAAACAGCAATAAGGATCATTATTAGGTTATTTACATTATTATGTCAATAACAAAATAACTTAAAGCAAAAATTGGGAAACGTAAAGTCCGAAGTCTTTATATTAAGGCCATCAGTCAAACAATAGTTTGCTCTGGGTCTAAACAGAGCGCGTTGTGTGTGACGTCTTCTTTTGCGCATGCGGGCGCTTTGAGCGTTCACACTAGAGCGCGTTTGCTGTCGCATTTTATTTGTAGTGTGAACAAGCAGACAAAAACATCGGATTTGATCAAAAAATCGGAATTGAGCATCAAGACCTGCAGCGTGAACGTAGCCTTAGACACACCTCTGAGTCAGTGCAGATTATTATGTATGCCAAAGTAAAAGCAGCAGCTGTTCTAAACAAACACAGCCTAGAAGTAATGCTTTTACTCCTTCCACGCTGGACGACTGCAATTCATTATTATCAGGATGTCCAAAAAACTCACTGAAAAGCCTTCAGCTAATCCAAAATGCTGCAGCAAGAGTCCTGACAGGGACTAGAAAGAGAGAGCATATTTCTCCTGTTTTGGCTTCCTGTTAAATCCAGAATTGAATTCAAAATCCTGCTCCTCACATACAAGGTCTTAAATAATCAGGCCCCATCTTATCTTAATGACCTTGTAGTACCATATCACCCTATTAGAGCACTTCGCTCTCACTCTGCAGGCCTACTTGTTGTACCTAGAGTATTTAAAAGTAGAATGGGAGGGAGAGCCTTCAGTTTTCAGGCCCCTTTTCTGTGGAACCAGCTTCCAGTTTGGATTCGGGAGACAGACACTATCTCTACTTTCAAGATTAGGCTTAAACTTTCCTTTTTGCTAAAGCATATAGTTAGGGCTGGACCAGGTGACCCTGAATCCTCCCATAGTTATGCTGCAATAGACGTAGGCTGCCGGGGGATTCCCATGATGCATTCAGTTTTTCCTTTCCAGTCACCTTTCTCACTCACTATGTATTAACAGACCTCTCTGCATTGAATCATATCTGTTATTAACCTCTGTCTCTCTTCCACAGCATGTCTTTATCCTGTCTTCCTTCTCTCACCCCAACCAATCACAGCAGATGGCCCCGCCCCTCCCTGAGCCTGGTTCTGCCGGAGGTTTCTTCCTGTTAAAAGGGAGTTTTTCCTTCCCACTGTCGCCAAAGTGCTGCTCATAGGGGGTCATATGATTGTTGGGTTTTTTACAGTGTATGTATTATTGTTGGGTCGACCTTACAATATAAAGCACCTTGAGGTGACTGTTGTTGTGATTAGGTGCTATATAAATAACATTGAATTGAACTGAAATTGAGGGGTGTCCTGTGGGGGGTGCTCTGGGTGTCTGTCCCATTGCTTCAAACCATTCAATCCCAAAATATAAATACATCAATATTGATATGTATAAATAAAATTGAATTGACTTATGGTGAGTGCCATGCTTTGTCGTTATGGTGGTTACTATGGTTACCTTTCCTCTTGCCAGCTTTCTTCTTGCTTTTGATGACTACCTGACCATAAGCGACGTCCTCAGGACCTGAAAACAGAGAGATGGATGGAGTGACTCGAGACAGAGTTCGGTCACAGCCAATATCTACAAACAAGCTGCTCTGTGAGGATTTTCAGTGCTCAAGGTCATGGTTTTTTTTATTTTTATTATTATTATTCTTTTAAGATTTGCATTTTTTTAAATAGTTGAATTTTTTTGATCAGAGAAAATTTAGTAGGTTGTTTATAAAGTTTCTTTCCATATTCTTGAAGCAGGTTGTAGCTGTCGCATTGAAACATAAATATTATTATTATTATTATATGGTTCCTATGTTGTGTTGTCTCCATCTACTGGACTTGAGTATGGCGCTTGTATTTGAATTGTAATTTTATTTTGTTGATATAATATCTTTGTTTTTATTTCTTATTTAAACACAGTTTTTCCAGAGTGTTTGCTGGTGAAAAGAAGAAGGACCATGGCCCTTTATTCTACTCCAAACATGAAAAACCCTCAGGAGCAGTTATACAGATTGACCTTTAATTAGACTGTCTTTGTTTTCAGAGAGATAGATACAGAGATTGCAATAGAGAGATATATTATCTCTCTCTCTCTCCCCCTCATATATATATATATATATATATATATATATATATATATATATATGTATACACCTATTGTCTCGGGATGCATCACGCTGCCTTGCCTGGGGTTAGCGTCTGTTTCTGGGGATGAGGGTTGAGTGTGCTCCCTTACCTTCTCAAGGTAAGCTAGGTTAGCCTTCTTGTGTGAACTTTTCAAGTGCACTTTAAGGTTTGTGGGATTTTTTCCCCTTTAGAAATGTCCCTCATAATTTGTCTCCTTCCACTACAAGACACTTGCTTTATCCAAAACACAGTCATATTCAAAGTAATCCCAAATTGGACTCTGGCGCTTTCTTCCGACTTTTCCTGACATGATTCTGCGCGTGGACGGAGCAGCAACACAGACGACTCGACTAATGTACTGCCTCCTGCTGGCATAATGAGACACAGCAAGAAAAAACCTGGAAACTAAACTTCATTTTCACCCTTGACTATTGTATGACACGCACACATCAATGAAAACTAAACACATTTTTGCTATAAATTCAGTTAATTTTAGTTAGTTTTGTGAGCACTCATTACAGTTTTAGTTAGTTTTCCTTTTTTTGTTTTTATTTTTATTTCCGTTAACGAAAATGTTTTTTCACTTCTAATTTTCGTTAGTTTTCGTTAACGATAATAACCTTGGTCTTATGTTTCCTGTTTTATTTTGAAGAGGTCTTGTGTTTCTATGTTCACTGTATTTAGTTTTACTCTTTCCCTGCGAGTTCATTATGTTCATGTGGGTTGTGCTGTTTTGATAGTTATTATTTCCCTAGGTTTCAATTATGGTTATCACAGGTTTAGTTCTTGAAATATGGCTTCACTGTGTTCCATGTTGTGTCTACTGTGCCTTTCTGTACCATGTTTCAGGTTCCTATGTTCTGTCTCCCCAGTTGCTCTTACGTTTGCATGTCTAGAGTTCAGTCAGTGTGTTTCCTGTTTTGCTTTGAAGGTCCGTGTCTCATGTCAGTGTTTCTAGTTTTGCTTCCCTTGTCTCGTCCTGCCTAATTACTCCCAGCTGTGCTCTCCTTCTGTGTCTCATTCTCTCATTATCCCTCTGTGTATTTAAGCCCCGTGTTTCTCTTTGTCAGTGTTGTAGTCTCCCTCATGCTGCGTTTCCCTGTGTGTTAGTTATCCATGTCCAAGTTTAGTTTTGTTACATTTTTCGTGCCATTCTGCAATAAAGCAGCTTTTTGAGTTTGATTCCTGTGTGGTGAGTTTTGCGTTTGGGTCCTTCTCCTGCCTGTGTAACATAGTTAAATAGAGTTGAAGTTAAATCCCGCTAAATGGGACATTGGCGCCACCTACTGTTGAAAAAGTCACCCTGCAACATTCACAAAGGGCAAGGGATTCTGGGTAATACTCAGAATAATGGAGGATTCCTGCGAGGTAAGGAATGCGCAAATGTCGTGGGGAGGAGAAATCATATCGCAGGTTGTTAAAGTAATACAATCTGTAGATAACAGCAATGTTATGTTTGTCCATACTGCCTCCTGTTGTTGCTGTTACAGAGAGTTCCAGCAGGTGTCTCCAAGGTTTGGAGGCCTATCTCCCCCCACCACCACTTCCCCTGCCGGTGGCGGACTCCCTCAGGTGTCGGTGCGTTGGTGGTTCTTTGTGTCTGGGGGTGGGCGTCCGGGTACACACCGGCTCACTCCTTGGCGGCCGCTTATCGGGGCCTGGAGCCTGGGGCTCGCTCGGGCCACTTCGGAGGTGGGGTGCCCCCGGCCTCTCAGCCTGGGGCTCGGTCACTCAGGCACAGCTGGCTGCCGGCGGAGCTCACGGGCGCGTCACTGCAACTCCCCCTGGCTTCTGCTCCGCGGCTGCTGAGTGAACCCTCATCTGGGACTCTCCTCAGCTCTTGCTGGGACAGTGGCGCGGCTGCCCCTCTGTTGGTCTTCCTTGGTCTCTTGTGTTCTGGGGGCCTCTGGATGTCTGGAGTTTTGATCTCCTCCATACCTGCTTCATACCCTGGAGGACGGGGCTGTGGCTCCCCCACACCCTCTAGCAGATCGTTACATGAAGGAACCTTTGGAATGCAAGCATGCTGATCCACACAGGTATGCACACAGGTGTACACACGGGTGTGCGCTGTCTATCTTGCGTGCTGCACAATATCGTTTATTATTTAGTATCTACTGATACCTACTGCTAGCTAGTTTATTGTGATGGTGCTGTTTTTTTTTATTATGTTGCTCTTTGTTGTTTGCTTTCTCTTCTGTTTTTTTTTTCTCCATACAGGTGACCCAGGAGTTTAGTTTGTTTGTGTTTTTTTTTTTTTTTCTTTTTTTTTTTTTTTTTCTTTCTTCCCCCCCTTCTCACCCTCTCTTCTCCTCTTTGGTTTTCTTTCTCTCCCTCTCTTTCTTTCATTCTTTCTCCCTGTCCTATCCCCCAGTCATGTCTGTCCCGTTTGTAGCAACTGAAAATAAAATAAATTCATAATTATAATAAAGGTCAATCAAATGGACCAATATGGCAAGGCCATGATGATCCACTTGGTAAAATAAATCCGCTTGGCATCTTTCTTGGCCTTAAGACAACAATTCTGATGGTTAAAGATCCAAATGGGACAAAAAAAAAGAAAAAAAAAGAAAAAGTCACCCTGCAACATTCACAAAGGGCAAGGGATTCTGGGTAATACTCAGAATAATGGAGGATTCCTGCGAGGTAAGGAATGCGCAAATGTCGTGGGGAGGAAAAATCATATCGCAGGTTGTTAAAGTAATACAATCTGTAGATAACAGCAATGTTATGTTTGTCCATACTGCCTCCTGTTGTTGCTGTTACGGAGAGTTCCAGCAGGTGTCGCTGTGGTTCTCTCTGGGGATTATGTGTACTTCCGGTTACAAGTGTACGGACGTTCATGTTGGCTGCTAATAAACGCCTGGCATACAGTTACAGCGGACTGATTATTATAAGCAAACCTACATGGTGTCAGAAGTGGGATGTATTAGAAAGCCTGCACAGTCCAAGAAGAAAAGTGGAGCCGGTAAGGACGACGAAAAAAGCAATCACCGCACAACATGGCGGACGGATTCCGGCGCCCAGATCCTCTCATCTTTGACGGCAACGTCGCTGAAAACTGGCGTAAGTTCGAGCGCGAATATGACATCTTTATCGCCGCTGCCCACAATGACAAAAATGCTAAGACTAAGGCCTATATATTCCTCAATCTGGCGGGACCAGAGGCCATTGAAAGAGAGCGATCATTCACGTATGCCCCCGCAGTAATATCAGCTGAAGGCATAGTAGAAGTCGCCGCGGAATCGAGGGAAGACCTCGCATGTCTAAAGAGAAAGTTCAGGGAGATCTGCAACCCAGAGACCAATGTCATAATGGAGAGGCATAACTTTAACAAAAGACAACAGAAACCCGATGAAACCATTGAAGCATACGTGAGCACGTTAAAGAACATGGCCAGAACCTGCAGCTTTGGTGCACTACAAGACGAGCTAATCAGAGACAGATTAGTATGTGGTATAACCAGTGACAGTGTCAGACGTTCCCTGCTTAAAGAGACGGAACTCACTCTTGCCAAGGCGGTGCATATATGCCAAATAAGCGAGCTCACAGATCAACATAGCAAAGCCCTCTCTACACCAAAGCATATTACATCTGCTAGTGTGGACACTGTACAGATTAAACATGGCAAGTTCAAAAGGAAAACAAATAAACTTCTAACAAACATTCAAAATTGCAGAAACTGTGGCGGTTCGCATCCAGCCAAATGGGAGCAATGTCCTGCTTTCGGACAACAGTGTCACGTCTGCAAAAAATACAATCATTACAAAAAACAATGCAGATCAGCAAAACCACATCACAGAGGCAAGCAAGTGAACCAAATTTCAGAGGATGCTGACCCAGACAGTGATGGGACATTTTGCATTGAGCACCTAACAATGGAGGGTGAGAACAATCACAACAAAGAAGGATACTGCACAGTCAAAGTTTCTGATAAGGCCCTCAAACTAAAAGTAGACACTGGGGCAAAGTGTAACGTAATCTCACTAGACACTTACAGAAAGATCAGCAACAACGAAACCCTATTCAAGTCACAAAAACAGGTAAATCTTGTTGCTTTCGGAGGCACGAAGATCAAGACCATAGGCACAGTTACTCTCAAGTGCAAGCTAGCTGGACAGTTATATGACCTGCAATTCCAAGTTGTAAAACACGATGTGCAACCCATCATCGGATTAAAGGACAGCGTGCGAATGAAACTGGTTAGTTTCAGCAAGGAAGTCTACCAGATTGACACAGATCAGGATGAGACACTGGCGCAGAAAGTGCTTCATGAATACTCAGACCTGTTTAAAGATGAAGTCGGTGACTTACCTGTAACTTACTCAATGAAACTCACTCCAAACGTGTCACCTGTCGTCAACCCTCCAAGACGCGTTCCTGTTCCTATGCAGAAAAGAGTTAAAGAGGAACTCCAAAGAATGCAGGCCCTGGGAGTAATTGAACCAGTGGAGGAGCCCACGGAATGGGTATCCAACATGGTCGCAACACACAAAAAGAATACAGATGATGTTCGTATCTGCATTGATCCAAGGGATCTGAACAAGGCACTAATGCGACCTCACCATCCCATGCGAACTGTGGAGGAAGTAGCTGCTCAGATGTCGGGAGCAACCATCTTCTCAGTTCTGGATGCAAAGAGCTCCTTCTGGCAAATCAAACTAGATCCTGCCTCATCTCTTCTCACTACAATTTAAAATAGAAAGTAGCTCGTCCACAGAGGGACTGGTAGCTCCCCTTACGATAAGGGTTCAGATCGCGCGAACAGGTGTGAAATGTGTGTGTTTAGTTAGTTTGTTTGTTTGCTTGTTTTAATCAATTTTAAATCATGCTTTTTATTTGTTTTTGTTTCTAATGTCTCTGTAAAGCACTTTGAATCACCTTGTTGTTGAATTGTGCTATACAAATAAATTTGCCTTGCCTTGCCTACATTTGCAACACCTTTCGGCAGATTCAAATTCCTGAGGATGCCCTTTGGCATCAACACCGCTTCTGAAGTCTTCCAGAGAGCCATGGAACAAATATTCATGGGATATCCATGCGCAGTGATAGTGGACGACATCATAGTGGGAGGCAAAGGAATAGAGGAGCATGACAAAAATTTAAAAAAGGTTCTGGAGCGGGCCAGACAAGTAAAACTCAAACTGAATCCAAAAAAGTGCAAGTTCAGACTTAAAGAAGTGAGCTACGTGGGACACATATTCACTGACGAAGGACTAAAAGCAGATCCAACTAAAGTCTCCACGATCAATGAAATGCCACCACCAGAGGACAAGACGTCTCTCCAACGTTTCCTGGGAATGATCAACTACCTGGGCAAGTTCATCCCAAACTTAAGTGAACTGTCAGCACCACTTCGTCAGTTGCTTCACAAGGATGTGGTGTGGAGCTGGAACTCTCCGTAACAGCAACAACAGGAGGCAGTATGGACAAACATAACATTGCTGTTATCTATACAATCTGACCCGATTATTTTTGTTGTTTATACATCATTTGTTGTGGGTCATTTCTCCAGTCTTTATGTTGAACTGAGTGCACGTTTATGTGAGATTTATTTATTGGGAAGAGAGGAAACAAAATGGGAGCATAGTTAGCTAACTCTGTTGTTGCTTTCCCGTTTAGATTTTGTGCTGATTGCCCACGACATTAAAAAGAGAGCATTCTAACCATTGCCTTTTTGTTGTGAATGCAGACCAGAGAAGACACTACACAGAGGTCACACCTGCACACAGCCGAAACATGACATGTTCATGTGTACCTGAAGTTTGAGTCCTCACATCAGAGTAGACGGCTCGTAGATCAGCAGGATGTTTGTCTGGAATTTACAGACATTCATAGAGGCAGTAGTTTTCAGCCTTCAGTAGTACAAGCAGCCCTTTTAACATAGACTTAAGGAGTACAGTATGTGGCTACATGACATGCTTGTCTTATTTTGATGACAGCACACATGGTGACAGCCTACCTCTCCTGTTGGCTCTCTGCTTGATCGTGACATCAGCATAGGTCACATCCACAGGAGGAGGAGACGGGTTTTTACTTCCTGAGAAGAGAGGAGGGGGAAACACATGAACATGATTGTGGTGACCCTCAGTATGTGTGAAATCTGTGTTTAGGACTGATCTTTGTGGTCCTTGTTGTGTTAGCCAATGTTGGGAGACATTATGTTCAAAAGTAACTTATTACTTTACAACATAATTAAACATTTATACTAAGTGTTACTTACTGAGAAGATTAGCTAGTTAGAGTTTTTGCTTTCCCAAGACAATCATTTAGCTTGTTGACACTAACATGTTATTACAGACTGAAGTACTCTGTGATGGATATGATGGACTCTATGAAGAAACGTTTTTAATATAATGTACATATTCTAGGAATTAGCTGGAGCTCTTCTGCCTTGCTCTACGATAAATCCTAAAGAAGTGAAAGGTGATGAAATGTAATGTCACCAATTTATTCTTTTTACACTACATTGTGACATCTTCCACACTAAAAGAATAAACTGAGATATAATATAGATTTATGTGTCAGGGGCGGCCCAAATACACATTTTATTTTGAAAGGTCACAGAGTAAATTGAAGAATCACTGAGCAGCATCACTGGAGTATACATTCAAACCCACCATGACTGCATGTTTGGATGAGTAAAACCCACTGATCTGGACAGAGGTGACCCAGTCAGTTCATTTTTATGTAGGTTCAGAAGGTCAGCACAGTAATCAGATTACACCTGTTCATAACAGGTGAGTGAGAGCTTTCATACCTTTAAGTTTACTGCAGAGGAACAGAAACAAAACCAGAACTAGAACCAGGAGAAGCCCAGAGACCAGACCTGCTACAATGGGGACCACGAGAGAGGGAGGAGGAGAAGTACAGGGAGGACACGTAAGACCAGTTTCTACAGGAGGAGCAAAGTTTGTGGAGGTGCTTGGAGGAGGAGGACAGTGAGGAGGAGGAGGATGGATGATTTTGGGAGGATCTGCAGGAGAGATGATGAAGATGGTTCAGTCAGTTTATTATCAGGTCACATTGTTACATCATTTTTTAAACAGGAAGTGATGTCAGTGTTCTGACCTCTGACCCTCAGAAAGCTCTTAGGAGAATTTCCACCCTCATCAGTAGAACACCAGTAGAGACCTTCATCAGCCTGTGTGATGTTAGTGATGATGTGCTTTGGTTCAAGACCATGACGACTTCCTTTGATGAAGAAATAAGCTTCGACCGTGTCACCCTTCCTCAGTCTGCAGCGCAGAATGACATCACTTCCTGTCCTCACAGGAAGTGCAGGGATCTCCAGGATGACAGCTTTATCTGACCATCAGAGACAAACAGAGTTAATGAGAGCAGAGTCACACAGAGACAGAGACACAGCTGGAACATCTCACCTGTAGTTTCTGATTGGACACTGAAGGAGACGTTGTCACTCTGCTGTCCAGAGGAGTCCTCACACCAGAAGGTTTCACTGGGAGCAGAAATATTCACAACACAGTAGGAACCAAGAAGCCTCCCAAAGCCTGCAGCTGCTCCACAGTCCTCAGTGAGTCCTCCTCTGGTCCTCTTCACTGTCCATCCATCAGCTGTCTGTCCATCATCAACACAACTCAGGTACACTGAAGAAGATCCACTGAAGACCTGCTGAAGGTTTGGACCAACAGACAGAGACACTGGAGGACACACACACACACACACACACACACACACGCACACACGCACACACACACACACACACAGTAAGTGTGTTTGTTTTCTTGTTGGAGTCTCACTGATGGTTTTCACTTCATCTACTCACCTGCAGAAACAGTCGGTGCAGACAGCAGCACACACACACCTGCAACAGGAGGACAGAGGTCACTAAAGGTCAGTGGCTCCTCCACCACCTTGTTTACTGCACAGGTGAGGAGCATCTTTCTCTGTGTGAATATGACCAAACAGATAAGCAGATGTTTGTGACAGTCACACTGAGGGAACTGCAGTCATTACAAAATCACATTAAAGTTAGAACAGTTATGAGGGAGGTGAGTGTGAGCAGAGACAGAACGGAAATGAATGAATGTTAGCTCAGAATTGAACATGTTTTAACACCTAGATTAGACCAAAAAAAAAAAAAAAAAAAAATGATGGACACCTAAACACTGCATAATCATTCTCAACACCCTGGAGGACAGCTGAGAGAATTTAGATGCTCTCCAACATTAGATTAGATAAAATTTTATTAATCTCTCAGGTGGGTTCTTCTGGGAGTTTCTGTTTCCAGTAGCACAGCACCAACAGAAATTGTAAAAGAATGTAAGCAGAACTAGAAATATACCATATACAGTAGCTTGCAAAAGTATTCAGCCCCCTTGAACTTTCCCACATTTTGTCACATTACAGCCACAAACATGAATCAGTTTTATTGGAATTCCATGTGAAAGACCAACAAAGTGGTGCACACGTGAGAAGTGGAACCAAAATCATACATGATTCCAAACATTTCTTACAAATCAATAACTGCAAAGTGGGGTGTGCGTAATTATTCAGCCCCTGAGTCAATACTTTGTAGAACCACCTTTTGCTGCAGTTCCAGCTGCCAGTCTTTTAGGGTCTGTCTCTACCAGCTTTGCACATCTACAGACTGAATCTTTGCCCATTCTTCTTTGAAACAGCTCCAGCTCAGTCAGATTAGATGCACAGCGTTTGTGAACAGCAGTTTTCAGATCTTGCCACAGATTCTGGATTGGATTCAGATCTGGACTTTGACTGGGCCGTTCTAACACATGGATGTGTTTTGTTTTAAACCATCCCATTGTTGCCCTGGCTTTATGTTCAGGGTTGTTGTCCTGCTGGAAGGTGAACCTCCGCCCCAGTCTCAAGTCTTTTGCAGACTCCAAGAGGTTTTCTTCCAAGACTGTCCTGTATTTGGCTCCATCCATCTTCCCATCAACTCTGACCAGCTTCCTGTCCCTGCTGAAGAGAAGCCCCCCCAGAGCATGATGCTGCCACCACCATATCTGACAGTGGGGATGGTGTGTTCAGAGTGATGTGCAGTGTTAATTTTCCACACATAGCGTTTTGCATGTTGGTCTCATCTGACCAGAGCAGCTTCTTCCACATGTTTGCTGTGTCCCCCACATGGCTTGTGGCAAACAGGACTTCTTATGGTTTTCTGTTAACAATGGCTTTCTTCTTGCCACTCTTCCATAAAGGCCAACTTTGTGCAGTGCACGACTAATAGTTGTCCTGTGGACAGATTCCCCCACCTGAGCTGTAGATCTCTGCAGCTCGTCCAGAGTCACCATGGGCCTCTTGGCTGCATTTCTGATCAGCGCTCTCCTTGTTCAGTCTGTGAGTTTAGGAGGACGGCCTTGTCTTGGTAGGTTTACAGTTGTGCCATACTCCTTCCATTTCTGAATGATGGCTTGAACAGTGCTCCGTGGGATGTTCAAGGCTTGGGAAATCTTTTTGTAGCCTAAGCCTGCTTTAAATTTCTCAGTAACTTTATCCCTGACCTGTCTGGTGTGTTCTTTGGACTTCATGGTGTTGTTGCTCCCAATATTCTCTTAGACAACCTCTGAGGCCGTCACAGAGCAGCTGTGTTTGTACTGACACTAGATTGACCGCTTGAGCGGTCAGCAAAAGTCGACTTCCCCCATCACCCACTCATTCACAAAAATTCCCTCGGGACCTGAACAGCTGATATAGCAATCACTATTACTAATACCGACACCACGTGACCCAAAGCTACGCCTATCCACAACAGTGTATTTTGTGAAACAGAAGAGGAGGATCTGGACCATCTATTCTTTTTGTGCAATTTTATACAAATATTTTGGTTGGATTTTCATACCTGGCTCTATTCCAGTGGGATTCAAATTACCCCGTTTACCTTTAATATGATAATGTTTGGAGTGTTTTTGAAAGAAAAGAAAGCTAATTATGGTGTTAATGTGTTATTAATCTTGTGCAAGCAATTTATACATAAATGTCGTTTTTTTGAAGACCAAACCAACACTAGCTTACTGGAAAAACGACTTAAACCTGTTTGTTAAATCTCTGACTTTAGTTAAAAAGAAAAAGGCTGCTTTTTTGTTTCCTTTTTGGAAGACTTTGATTTAGTGAGTTAATAATCTGTTAAGTTATGTGACCCCATCTTTATAGTGTATTTTTCCTATATATGAAAGTTGCTAATATGTAAGGAATGTCTACATTCAAAGGAACTACTTCCTCTTCCGCCTTTCATAGTCATGTGCGAAATACGGCTGTATAAATGTCTCGCAGCCCCTTGGCGTGCGCACTCACAACAATGGCTGAGCGTAATTGTGCGGATGTATTTTACCTCCACAAACAGCTGAGACGTGGTTTGCGATACATGTGGCAAAAAAGTGAGGTGTTGTGGCCATACTTCCCAACCTTGAGACCTCAGAATAAGGGAGACATTCAAAAGGGCTGTTGGGGGTGATAAATAAATTTTACAGTGTTTATTTATCGGATAAAATACGTTAAATGTCACCGTTATTATTGGCCAGTCCAAATTCAGAGGCTGCTTCCACCTGAGGACCCGGCCTTCGCGGTCTAAAGAAAGCTGGGTAGTACGTCACGAGCTCCCTCGGTGGAGTGAAACTCTGCCGTCTGCTCCTTGCTATCTAAAATATAACCGGGCGCTGACGTAAACTCTGGACCGTCTCACACTTCTGTTTAATCAGTTTTCTGTTTAACGTTTATTCAGCTGTGTGAAAACCAAGGAGGAACCCTCTCGATGGATTAATAAAGTTAAATTAAATTTAATCTAATCTAATAACTTTAATTTCAGCCAAACCGATTTACTCACGAACAAATAAAACACTGAAAAAGCCAAACAATAACATTTTTAAGTTATCAAAGTGACTTATATATCATGTTTAACCCGAGTAGCGAAAGACCGCGGGGGTTTGAAGACGATGTGTCGGTCGGCTCAGATATTTGAAGTTTACACAGCTACATTCTGAAAACCTGAAACCTGAAAATATGTTAAAAGTTTTTTTGCGACCCAGAAAGAGAAATAAGAGTAATATTAAAACTAAGTAGCTGCCGTCATATTTGGAAACTGGAATTGGCTGGGCCGCGCTATGAATTCTGCGATATCGTTTTTCAATTTTGTTGTCCGGGTGGAAAATCAGGAGATTTCCGGGAGGGGCACTGAAATTCGGGATTGTCCTGGAAAAATCAGGAGGGTTGGCATGTATGGTTGTGGCAACATCACTAACCTTGTCAAACACCTCAGAGTAAATCATATCACAGAACATGACGAGCGTATGTTGAGGTGAACTGAAGAGGAGGACAGGGACAGGTGACGTCTCTCACGGAGTCCTTTAGTGCTGCAGGCAGGCAAGGTGTTCAAATAGCACAACTTCAGTTTTTTTTATTTCTATATGATGAACTCTCCATTATTAAGTGATAAGAACAAGAAATCTGGTGTCTTGTAATCATTATGATGCTATAATTTGAGATACAATAAATAAAATACGTTTTTGTGCAAAGTATCGGTATCGGATCAGTATCGTCGATACCACCCTGAATATTACTTGGTATCGGATTGGAAAGGAAATCAGTGGTATCGCACATCACTAGAAATCACTGTAAATAAACGCACTGTCAGTTTTTGTAAAGGTCTCCTGGTCTGCGCCTGAGTCCGCCAACAAAACCCTGTCAGGAGAGCATTACAGTGCATCGTTTAACTGTATAAAAAGTGAATCATATAAGAACAATTCTGACATGAGTAATGACACAATAAGTGTAAGGACACATGAAGTATATGAAGTCATAGGTTATCTGATAATAAAGCTTGTGGTTTGGATCACATCACTGCAGAACATTTAAAACATGCTAGTTTAAGGCTAGCTCCTCTTCTAGCACTCTGTTTCACTGGGTTTATGATTCATGGCATATGATGATGATGATGATATACCTTTATTAATCCCACAAGGGGAAATGTCATATCTTACCATATATTACCAGACTCAATGCTGTGTATTTTACTGGTATCAGTTATAAAGGACACCACTGCAAAAGTGAGCTGTTTGGATAATTACAGGCCGATTGCACTAGCCAGTATTTTATCTAAGGTGTTAGAAAGAATCTTGTTTGACAGAGTTAGTGTGTTCATCTCTTCTCTGGATAATCAGTTTGGCTTCAAACCAAAGCACGGCACTGACATGTGCATATATGCACTCAAGGAAATAGTCAGGTTGTATAAAAAATTAATCTGTCCTCATGTGTTTCATTGATGCCTCTAAGGCTTTTGATCGAGTGAACCACAGAAAACGTTTTGATAAACTGAAGACACGGGGAGTTCCTCAATACATGGTGAGGATTCTCTCTTACTGGTACGCTCATCAGAACATGCAGGTTAAATGGGGAAGTAGTATTTCTGCCCCTTTGGTGTCAGCAATGGTGTCAGACAGGGTGGGATTTTGTCTCCAATTTTATTTAATGTATATGTTGATGATTTGTCCATACAGCTGAGAGCCTGTAACACTGGGTGTATATTAGGTAAAGCACTGATAAATCATCTCATGTATGCAGATGACCTGGTTGTTTTTAGTCCAAGCAGTGCTGGGTTACAGGAGCTTCTTTATGTCTGTACTGAATATGGTGTGCAATATGACATAAAGTACAATGCTGTTAAAAGTGCTGTCTTGATATGTAGAACCAAGCAGGTAAATTTCCCTTTGTTTAAACTGGCCCCAAAAAACTCTTGAAGTTGATAAAAAGGTGAAATACCTCGGTCACTTTATTACTGAGCAAATGAATTATGACATATACAGACAACGGTTTAAGCTCTATGTGCAGGCAAATACTATTGCACGCAAATTCAGCTTTTGTTCACTTCTAGTTAAAGTGGCTTTGTTTAAAGCGTACCGCACACCGCTATATACTGCCCCCTTGTGGTCATCCTACAAACAATGTAGCATGCAGAAGCTGCACATTACATATAATGATGCAGTGAGAATTCTTTGTAGGATAACTAGAGGGGGTAGTGCCAGCCAGATGTTTGTAGCTGTGCGTGTTTGGACTTTTAAAGCACTTTTGAGAAAGTTAATGTTTTATTTTAGAGAACAACTGGATGGTTCTAGTAAAAGTATAATTTTAGCACTCACAGATCTGACAGTGAGTGGTTCCCATTACTCATTCAGTCTGAGAAAGCACTGGTTGAAGTGTTTGTGTATTAATTGATATTTTTTAGGTAATTGTATTTTATGTATATTATTATTTTATATTTTTAAAAATGTTTCTTTTTCTTGTTTTTTTATGGACATGAAGCCTCACCAGAGAGTACAGCTTCATGCTGACCACAGAGCTACCCTTCCTGATTAGTTTCTCCCGCCTGGATGAGTCTTTCTTTGCTGTGTTGCTCCTCCAGCACACCACAGCATAGAAAAGTACTCCATCAAACACCGACTGGTAAAACATCCTCAGGAGCTTCCTGCAGATGTTAAAAGACCTCAGCCTCCTGAGGAAGTACAGTCGGCTTTGGGCTTTTTTGTACACGTGCTGCGTGTTGCATGACCAGTCCAGTTTGTTCTCCACCCACAGCCCGAGGTACTTGTATGTGTTGACCACCTCCACCTCCTGGAAGATCTGCGCAATATCGTTTCACGGTATGCAGCAACACACTGTATGAATTTGCAAAGAGGACCCAAAATGCAGACACCAAAGAATGTGGAACAAAACTTGAATGTTAACAAAAGCGAGCCATTTAATAGGGCTGATAAAAACATTACAAACAAAGGTCAAGGTGAACCAATAAGAAAATAAACACTGACCTAAACTGGGTAAACTAGAACTGAACATAAAAAAACCCTGAGCATGAGTTACTTAAATACCTGGGACATGAAACATGGCAACTTGGAAACATGGCAAGGAATAACAGCCAACCTGACAAAGAATGAACAGAAACACACAGGTTGGCTGTGTCCCAATCCAGCGACCGCACACTTCAGAGTACGCATTTTGAGACCTTCTGATTCTTCTAAAACATAGATCTCTCTGACTTTGTATCAATAATAATACTTTGTAGAGCAACCTTTCACTGTAATTACAGCTGTGAGACTTTTGGAATATGTCACTACCAGCTTTGCACATCTAGAGACTGAAAAATTTGCCCATTCTTCATTGTAAAACAACTCAAGCTCAGACAGATCGGATGGGAACACATGGATATTCTTTGATCTAAACCATTTCAGTCTTGATCGTTTTGTCCTTGGGCAAGACACTTCACCCGTTGCCTGCTGGTGGTGGTCAGAGGGCCCGGTGGCGCCAGTGTCCGGCAGCCTCACCTCTGTCAGTGCGCCCCAGGGTGGCTGTGGCTACAATGTAGCTGCCATCACCAGCGTGTGGATGTGTGTGTGAATGGGTGCATGACTGGATGTGTAAAGCGCTTTGGGGTCCTTAGGGACTAGTAAAGCACTATATAAATACAGGCCATTTACCATTTACAGGCAATTCCTCTGAAGTTCTAATGCCATATTTAGGGTCATTGTCTTGTTGGAAGGCAAATCTGTGTCCCAGTTTCAAGTCCTTTGCAGCCTCCAACAGGTTTTGTTCCAAGATTGCCCTGTATTTAGCTCCATCCATCTTCCCATCATCTCTGACCAGCTTCCCTGTCCCTGCTGAAGAAAAACAGCCCCACAGCATGATGTTGCCACCACCATGTTTCACAGTGGGTATGGTACATTCAGGGTGGTGAGCAGTGTGACTTTTCTGCCACACATAGCGCTTTCATTTAGGCCAAAAAGTTCACCTTTGGTTTCTTCTGACCAGAGCACCTTCTTCCACATGTTTGCTGTGTTCCCCTACATGGCTCCTGCAAACTGCAAACAGGACTTCTTATGTCCTTCAGTCAACATTGGCTGTCTTCTTGCCATTCTTCCATATAGGCCAGATTTGTGGGTTACACACTTACAGTTGTCCTGTGGACAGATTCTCCCACCTGAGCTGTGGAATTCTGCAGCTCCTCCAAAGTTGGCCGTAGGCCTCTTGGAAGCTTCTCTGACCAGAGCTCTCCTTGCTTGGTTTGTCAGTTTAGGTGGATGGTCATGTCTTGGTAGGAGCATAATTTTTCCATGTTTGCATGGATTGAACAGTTCTCCTTGAGATGTTGGGATAGCTTGGGATATTTTTTATAACCCATCCCTGGGGGATTCCTTGGTCTTCATGAAGCTGTTTGTTCACTAATGTTCTGTAACAAACTACTGAGGCCGTCACAGAGCAGCTGTATTTATAATGAGACTAAATTATACACAGGTGAACTTGATTAGTTAATTAGGTGACTTCTAAAGGCAAATGATAACAATGGATTTTGTCTATAGGTTTTCAGAGGGGGCTAAATACAAATGCACACCACACTTTTCAGATATTTATTTGCTTAAATTTTGAAAAAGATGTTTAACTTTTGTACCACTTTACAACTATGTTGGTCTATCACAGAAAATCTCAATAAGAAACATTTAATTATGTGGTTGTAAGGTGACAAAATGTGTAAAAATTCAAGGGGTATGAATACTTTTTCAAAGCACTGTAGGTGCTAAATGATTCAGGTATATTCTTTTTAATTAAATGAATCCTTTGAAAAAATAATTTAGAAACTAGGTCATTACCAAGGACCAGTTCTGTTTACATTATACATGCTTCCCTTAGGCAGTATCATCAGAAGACATAGCATACATTTACACTGTTATGTTACGCAACTTTATCTACCCATGAAGCCAGATAACACACACTGTAGTGGTGAATTTCTGTCCCAAGCCTTGAAAAAATAATTCTTCCACTTCTTAATGTGAGCTGTCCAGAGTTATTTCTGACTCATACATACAAATACATGATGTCATGGTCAAAAAACTGTTTTCTGCTACAGCACACATTTCCATTGCCGTACTGGTGCATTCTAACCTGCTCCCACACATGCGCCGTAATGTTTATCTTACCCAACAAAATAAACATGCAGCATTTATTCTCTGAGAACATCTTATACAGAATCAAACATGTAACATAATAACTACACAGTATGAAAAATAGTGTTACGTTCCCCTAAAAGGGTCCAGGCGATGAAGGGGGGAAGTAACAAAAAGTGTCCGGGTCAGGAAAAGGAAACAGAGGCAGAATGGTTAAATCAAAGAGTTTTATTAAAGTGTGTGCGGGAAGCAGTGTTGGTCAAGTTACTTGAAAAAAGTAATCAGTAACTAATTACTGATTACTTCTTCAAAAAGTAATCCAATTACTTTACTTATTGCCGCTATCACCATTTAAAGGAACAAACAAAACTCAAGCATTGGTCAATAAAGTACAAAGTAAGTCAAAAAGAGTGCAGCTCACTAGCTGCAAACACGGACACGCAGCACACTAGCTGAAAACCACAAAAACGCAGCTCACTAGCTGCAAACACCACAACCACTCAGCTCACTAGCCGTAACCACACTAATGGCACTCTGGCTCAGAGCTCACCTTTCCCTGGGCTTAAATTTCTTTAATTACTGACGAGAGTCAGCTGCACAAAAGGGAAAGGTGGCACCTCAGGCAGAAGAGGTGGTGGGACACGCCCACACAGGCACCTTCAGGAGGAGGCCCTGCTAACACCCCCTCCCATAAATACAAACCTGTGGTTTGTCAAATGATTATGATAAACAAAACAACTAATCAAGTCCGTTACCGTCGCATCATCAAATTATAGGCTTTCCACCTACCAAACCCCATAGCAACGGTTAGGCATCGCCTGCAGAAGCTGCCAACCCCATCTCAGTGGGTTCAAAATACTGACTGAGGGTGGCCGCAGACCGAGAGAATGCAGGTCATTTTGAGGAACTGGGACATTGTCAACCAGCAGCAGCTCAGGGCTAGTTGACCTCTTACACTGACTACAGAGTGCTACTGAGCAATTCTGCTCCAAGTTTAGCCTTGCAACCTTGTCGGTTTGAGAACCACGACTGACTTTTCTCAAAGCAGGCCCTTTTTGCTTTGAGCGGGCTTTCCGTTTGAGTTTCAACTTCAAACAATTAGCAACGAGGTGTCCAGCTTTGTGGCAGAAGAAACAAAGCTTCGTTTTGGGTCTCGAAACCACAACTTTTTCAGCCTTGTTAGCTGGCCCACTCTTACCTCTCCAAGGTGTACTATGGCACAGAGGGGTATCACATTCTACAGCATTTATTTTATGACCTAGGGTAAACTCATCTGCCAGTGTGGCAGCCTGCTGTAATGTGGAAACCCTTTGCTCACTTAAATAACAAGCAATAGACTCAGGAACAGAGTTTTTAAAGTCCTCCACCAGCATAAGCTCACGTATGGACCCCACATTGTTAACCTGGCTTGCAGAACACCACCTATCAAAGAGCTTTGCCTTCTCCCTAGCAAAGTCAAGGTAGGACTGACCCTGTGTGAACTTCAAACCCCGAAAATGCTGCCTATAGGCTTCAGGTACAAGTTCATAGGCCTGGAGGACAGCACTTTTAATCTTTTCACAAGCTAGGCAGTCATCCCTAGACAGACTAGAACAAGCTTCATGAGCCTTACCTGTCAATTTACACAGCAACATCACCCCCACACGTCTTGAGGCCACTGCAGTGCGGTTACTATGCGTTCGAATACACTGAAAAAGCTTTGAACAGTGGATTCACAGAAGACTGGAACCAGGTGGATGTTATTGCTCACAAACGAGCTTCTAGACACCTGTGCACTAGCTGTATCATCCATTTCGGGGGCAGAGAAGGCTTAGCAAACACACCCTAATTAGGACATCACCACACCCCTCTGCCAACTCACTCCGAGACTACCGAACAATTAATGGAGAACTACACAACTTACTTTAACTGACCAACTTACCTCTTGCAGCATACACATTGAACAACTACGACTTGCCCAGTTCCTAAGCATACCAAACTATATCTACCTATCTTCTGGAGCGTGCTGGGCTCGAGGCGACTTGAAAGGCAGAACTTCAGCGACTGGAGCCCTGAATTGCCTACCCCCAACAGGAAACTTAGCCCCGCCCAGGATTACTCCAAAAATAAGAAAGGCAAAACAACAAAAGAGTGCCCGAAGGAAGAACTTAATAAGCTCAGCTGGACACTCACCTAACTTAACTGGGAAGTTGTGAATCTCTAAAGGTGAAAACAAACAAGATAATCAAAAACCAACTTCAATTCAAAACTTTCCTTTTCAACGATCCCGGACGAGCCCCCACTTGTTACGTTCCCCTAAAAGGGTCCAGGCGATGAGGGGGGGAAGTAACAAAAAGTGTCCAGGTTAGGAAAAGGAAACAGAGGCAGAATGGTTAAATCAAAGAGTTTTATTAAAGTTTCTATTAAAACTAACTAAAAGAGACGGAAAAGCCGCTATCACCATTTAAAGGAACAAACAAAACTCAAGCATTGGTCAATAAAGTACAAAGTAAGTCAAAAAGAGTGCAGCTCACTAGCTGCAAACACGGACACGCAGCGCACTAGCTGAAAACCACAAAAACGCAGCTCACTAGCTGAAACCACACTAATGGCACTCTGGCTCAGAGCTCACCTTTCACTGGGCTTAAATTTCTTTAATTACTGACGAGAGTCAGCTGCACAGAAGGGAAAGGTGGCACCTCAGGCAGAAGAGGTGGTGGGACACGCCCACACAGGCACCTTCAGGAGGAGGCCCTGCTAGGGCCGTAACATACAGTTACAGCTTGGCTATCTCTGTACACTGTTGTTGCTTCTTTAAGGTACACGTTTGGTTGTGGTGCAGGAAAAAGGGAGTTAGTGTGTGCGGGAAGCAGTGTTGGTCAAGTTACTTGAAAAAAGTAATCAGTAACTAATTACTGATTACTTCTTCAAAAAGTAATCCAATTACTTTACTTATTACTTATTTTCAAAAGTAATTAATTACCTAGTTACTTAGTTACTTTTTAAAAACACGATTTACAACCTGAATAGGTAATAAAGCAATAGATCTTTCAGCCCAATTCTACTTTTACTGCATAATCCATCATACAAAATATAATCAAATGGAAAAGTCTCTTTTTAAAACTTTAAACTTTATGCATGAAGCAAAAACTTAATTATATGCAACATTCTCTGACTGGAAGAAATTTGTTTAACATTTAAACTTATTTTCTGCACATTCCAGCACATAAAATAAAATATTTTTTGTGTTTACACTCACTCTTTCAAATAGATGCAAGTAAAACACAGCAGAAAATAAATAAAGTCAAAGACTCAGCGGTCCTGTTGCTCTATTTTCACCTGTAAAGCAGGAGCAGGGTAGGCGGAGGTTTACCCTGGTGCAGGTGTGCCGCAGCGGTCAGTGGAAGAATCCGCAAGTTTCTCTGTGAGTTTCCCATTACTAGTGATGTGCGATACCACTGATTTCCTTTCCGATCCGATACCAAATAATATTCAGGGTGGTATCGACGATACTGATCCGATACGATACTTTGTACAAAAACGTATTTTATTTATTGTATCTCAAATTATAGTGTCATAATGATTACAGGACACCAGATTTCTTGTTCTTATCACTTAATAATGGAGAGTTCATCATATAGAAATAAAAAAAACTGAAGTTGTGCTATTTGAACACCTTGCCTGCCTGCAGCACTAAAGGACTCCGTGAGAGACGTCACCTGTCCCTGTCTTCCTCTTCAGTTCGTCTCAACATACGCTCGTAATTTTCTGTGATATGATTTACTCTGAGGTGTTAGACAAGGTTAGTGATGTTGCCACAACCATACATGCCAACCCTCCTGATTTTTCTGGGAGAATCCCGAATTTCTCCCGATTTTCCACCCGGACAACAAAATTGAAAAACGATATCGCAGAATTCATAGCGCGGCCCAGCCAATTCCAGTTTCCAACAATGGCGGCAGCTACTTAGTTTTAATATTACTCTTATTTCTCTTTCTGGGTCGCAAAAAAACTTTTAACATATTTTCAGGTTTCAGGTTTTCAGAATGTAGCTGTGTAAACTTCAAATATCTGAGCCGACCGACACATCGTCTTCAAACCCCCCGCGGTCTTTCGCTACTCGGGTTAAACATGATATATAAGTCACTTTGATAACTTAAAAATGTTATTGTTTGGCTTTTTCAGTGTTTTATTTGTTCGTGAGTAAATCGGTTTCGCTGAAATTAAAGTTATTAGATTAGATTAAATTAAATTTAACTTTATTAATCCATCGGGAAGGTTCCTCCGGGGTTTTCACACAGCTGAATAAACGTTAAACAGAAAACTAATTAAACAAAGTGTGAGACGGTCGAGAGTTTACGCCAGCGCCCTGTTATATTTTAGATAGCAAGGAGCAGACGGCAGAGTTTCACTCCACCGAGGGAGCTCGTGCAGTACTACCCGGCTTTCTTTAGACCACGAAGGACGGGTCCTCAGGTGGAAGCAGCCTCTGAATTTGGACTGGCCAATAATAACGGTGACATTTAACGTATTTTATCCGATAAATAAACCCTGTAAAATGTATTTATCACCACCCCCCCCAACAGCCCTTTTGAATGTCTTCCTAATTCTGAGGTCTCAAGGTTGGGAAGTATGGCCACAACACCTCACTTTTTTGCCACATGTATCGCAAACCACGTCTCAGCTGTTTGTGGAGGTAAAATACATCCGCACAATTACGCTCAGCCATTGTTGTGAGTGCGCACGCCAAGGGGCTGCGAGACATTTATACAGCC
Source organism: Maylandia zebra (assembly GCF_041146795.1). Lineage (NCBI taxonomy): Eukaryota > Metazoa > Chordata > Actinopteri > Cichliformes > Cichlidae > Maylandia > Maylandia zebra. The sequence continues at coordinate 8,872,366 of NC_135169.1, read as the reverse complement.
GTATTTCGCACATGACTATGAAAGGCGGAAGAGGAAGTAGTTCCTTTGAATGTAGACAATCCGAATGTTATCGTTTCTTTCCACTGTGTTCCTGTTAATGATATAAACTACAAATTTACCCGAAATTACTAAAATATCGATATTTTAATGTGAGAATCAATTCTAGAACATAAATGACTGGTATCGGAGAATCAATATTTCAGGATCGATCCGCACATCACTACCCATTAGACTGTAGCGCACTCGGTGCTTGCTTGGAAGTTTAGGGTTTTTTTTGCTGTAAAAACAAGTTTTCTTCCCACGCACAACGGACACTAATGTTTTTGTCACGTTTTATGGAATCAAACTCAAAGTAAGTGTAACCCAGTGTTAATTTGGTTATCTGATATTGTGTGATATTCAGTATATATGTATATATCTATATTGGGTGTTATAAAATGTTCTTCAATGATTTTGAGTTTTTTTAATTGCTATTGGTTTGCGGCTGCTTTACGACAGTCGACTGTGGTAGTACATCCTAGCGGGAGGGGCTATGAGCTCACGTGGCTTGTAGCTGTGCCAGAGAGCAAGCTTGGGTGAGCTAGCGGGGAATATCTCCTTCTGCAGTAGCCTTAAAAAAAGACTATTGTTCGTTCTCCTGCCAGACGCCTCGCTGCTGTGCTGCCTTACTGGTGCCATTAAAGGACAAGTGGCTGCCATCCCTTCATCCATCCGGACTTCGATTATTTGGACCGAAGTACTCACACACGCGCCCGCACTCAGTGCCATACACTCTCTTTATTTTGCTGGCCAGCTAATACCATTGTTTGGTTTTTTTTTTGGTTTTTTTTGTTTTGTTTGCATTCACAAAGACTATCCAAAGACATTTTGGTTATTGTCAAATAGACACTCTCTGATTACGGACTGAGGAGGTTGTGGTGTTACAACCCCAGGACTGAGAAAAAGGACTCTTTACATAATATATTCACTTGTCTCCTGGTTAGGAGAAGTGACTATTGATGGAAATATTTTTCTTCTTCTTGTCTTTGTTTACATTGTATCCCAGAGAAGTTTTAAGTTGTTCAGGTTGAAACATTTGCACTTAGAGTCGGCTAAGTTTCCTTTGATATATCAGTGTCAAGCTGATGTTTAAGAGGGTATGTTAAGGACAGATGTGCTCTAGTCCATCAATCCTTTAAAGTGCTGGACACCGATGGTAAATTGCCATCAGACCCTGTAACGTTGGGTTGTGTTGTGTGGTTGAGAAGAGGCGGCAAAACACCTAGCAGGCTAGGCGGAAGAATACACACCCACGCTGGTATCAGTAATCCACGGTGGTTCTTTAATACGCATTCTTCAGCAACCGTATAAAAGCCCGGCTGAACGGCTGCGGCTCAACAACAAAATGCCCAGCGTTCATACAACCCAAGCGCTGCAAAACAAAACAAAAAAAGGTCTGGAAAAGAAAACATAAGTCCGTCCCTCGTTAAGCACGAGCGTGAAGGCACGTGTCCACACAATCACAGAGAGAGAGAGAGACCAGTGGCACAAACTGATGACACCATCAACCCTCGACTTGGGTGTCTTAAACGGACACCACACCATAGTGGCTGTTACAACCCTAAATAAATTGTCCTCTGCTGTTATCCATATTGCTTCACTCATTCTTTGGTGAGTAGACGTATTGGTTACATAAGGTCAGTACTTCCACGCTTTAAACGCTGCACGCTCATACTCTCTCCCGCACTCGATATATGATCCATTGTTGATCTGCACACAGCTGTTGTCACGAACGTCGCACTCGCTTACGTCACTGTCATGAGACACTCTCGCAAAAAATCACGGTTTTAGTAACGCAGTAACGCAGCGTTCCTACGGTAAAGTAACGGTAATCTAATTACCATTTTTGCAATAGTAATCCCTTACTTTACTCGTTACTTGAAAAAAGTAATCAGATTACAGTAACGCGTTACAAGTTACAAGTAACGCGTTACTGCCCATTTCTGGCGGGAAGGGGAGGGGCCTTCTTGTTGTTATTGTCCGGGCCTGAAGAGAGTGTGTTTTAGGAGTCTCCCTTGCTAGATTAGCCGCTAGCATACGCAATGTGTTGGAGGCTTGTTGCTAGCTAGTTAGCGGTGCTACACACCTAATACTCTAATAGTCTGTGTTATTGAAGGATTCAGCTCTTCTTATGTTTTTTATCCGTTTTTAGACAGGGATGAGATCATCTGCACACTCTACAGAGGCCCAGAGTTACTGTTAATATCAAAAATATAACGCTGTCCTTTGAGATTTTAACATTTAAGACTGTGAGTGTAATGGATCTAAAACTGTTTAAATCTTCAGAGCCCTCTACAGCCTGGTAACATGGAGACTTTAAAAACAGCAGCAGAACGTTTCAGTAGTGTAGTCTAATTTGTTCTTTTCATTTAATAATAGAGTCCATATTATATCAACAGCTACATTCACCCTGGAGAGAAACTAGTGAGGGAGACCACCAAGCTGGGAAAGTTATATATTTAAAAATTTGTGATCCTCTCTGGTTACTCTGGTATGAAAAACTCTGAATCACTTTATGGTAAATAACACACTATCTGCAAAAAACTGTAAAAGAATTCCAGATGACAAGTTTGTAGTTCAACATACAATTGACGACCTTTGACCTTCATCAGGTTTTATTTAATTGTGTTAGAGAAAATCTCATATGCTTTTCATGCAGCTGAGTACATCAAGTGTTTAAAATGGAAGCTGTGCAGGTCTGAGATCAGCAGCTTTGTGAAACACCAAACTGAGGTACTGTTAATGCTGACATATAGTGACACAGTTACAGGTGTGAGTAATCCTTTTGACTTTTTGTCTCTAACTTTATCAATAAAACAGCTGCAGCTTTCACTACAGCACATGTGGTACTTTAACCTTTGTACTGTTTTCATCAGTTCATTTTGCAGCTAACATGCGAACATGTTGGATGATCTGTCTGCTGTCACTGGGTGGTGCTGAGGTCTGAATCTGAGGGCAGCTCCTGTAATCACAAAGAGAACAGAACCATCAAACTCAAATATAAATTTTATCCCTCAAAATTGAAATAAAGCTGATTCTTCTGTCCTCACACACTCAGGACCTGAAGTTGTTCTCTTACATTTTTTTCAGTTCTACAGTTTAATCCATAGTTACTGATTAATGAGGAGTTACTGAAGTACAAGCTTAAAAAAATGGTGTTACTGTCTTTACAGATGTGGCAAGAGACTGAAAACATGCTGCTGTTTGCACATATTTAATATTCAGCTCTGCATAGGAGCTGAAGCAGGGTGCAGCCTGTTGCTTTTACAGTATAATACTTGTAATACAAGTACAGTAATGGTAGTTAGTAACTGAGGAGCCCGGAGCGTTTCTCTTGATTTCTTTAGTCAGGGTAAATTCATTCACCTGCACGGATTAGCTATTAGGACCTAGCTAAGGACGGTAGTTACGGATTAGCTGACAAACACGTTTAACTTACCGAAAAATTGCAGCAGGGCCTCGGGTCCTTCTGTCGGGTAGTCCAGTTTACTGAAGAACACCTCAGACTGTCAGGTTAAAACACTCGGTCGTGTTTTCGTAGCGTAAACGCTGGGCGTCCTCTCAGAGCCTACGCTCTATCTGCTATTCCCGAACAGAGATACGCAAGTTTCTCCGTGACTGCAGCTGCCAGTCAAAGCTGTTATGATGACGTTTCACCCCAATTTAACATCACCGCGGTAGGAATTAGAATCAAACTTATGGGAGAGGAGACCCCTCGGACATGAATCAGCATGATGAGAACTATTGATAACAAAAGAAAGAATCTTTGGAAAAAAATTATCTGAGGAGAATAAATTAATTTTAGTCTGACCCCAGTCCCATCCGCTAACATGGAGGAGGCGGGGTTTATGACCTATACTGCAGCCAGACACCAGGGGGCGATAGAGACGTTTTGGCTTCATTTTTGGGGAGCTGTCGTGTCGTCCATGTGTTCTACAGTCATTGGTTCTGACTGAGAGATTTCTGAAACAAATTCAAGCGTACACCTCTGTTGTCACTTTCAACATAAATGAAGACAGGAAACTAAACAGCAGTGATGTTAGTAGGGTTACTGAAGTTGGACTAGCTGGTATATAATGATGTGCTACGTGACCGCTAACTACACAGCTATGTTAGCATAACATAAACACAGTGAAGCTGGAGGATGAACGCTAACTTTTTCCACTGGATAAAAATGAACGTGAGGGGTCCTGATGGTTATGGACAAATGTAATCACATGGCAGGATGCTGTAAACGGACCAAACTTCAGTCAGGAGAACAAATGAGATAATCCATCCACAATACCAGGTTAGTCATTCATATACTGCTGCTTGGGCTGGGCTGTAGTTACATCCTAAGGTTTTAAAAATAAATAGTGGTGATAAAAACCGAGACAGGCCAGCAGTGACTGTATTTGGGGGGGGGGGGGGGGGGGGGGGGGGGGATTAAATAGAACAAGATACGAAGCATTAAAACATGTTAAAAACACAAAAGCCATATTAAACGTAGGATACTTTGAGCCCAGAAGCAGGAATCATCATGTCATCACTTAAAGACCGGATTACTTAAACTGCAGGAATGTCTTAAAGACATAAAGACCTGGATGGCCGCTAACTTTCTGCTTCTTAATTCAGATCAAACTGAGGTTATTGTACTCGGCCCCGAAAAGCTTAGAAATATGGTATCTAACCAGATTCTTACTCTGGATGGCATTACCTTGGCCTCCAGTAACACTGTGAGGAACCTTGGAGTCATTTTTGACCAGGACATGTCCTTCAACGCACATATTAAACAAATATGTAAGACTGCTTTCTTCCATTTGTGCAACATCTCTAAAATTAGAAATATCCTGTCTCAGAGTGACGCTGAAAAACTAGTTCATGCATTTATTACTTCCAGGCTGCACGACTGTAATTCATTATTATCAGGAAGTCCTAAAAACTCCCTGAAAAGCCTTCAGCTGATCCAAAATGCTGCAGCAAGAGTCCTGACAGGGACTAGAAAGAGAGAGCAGATTTCTCCTGTTTTGGCTTCCTGTTAAATCCAGAATTCAAAATCCTGCTTCTCACATACAAGGTCTTAAATAATCAGGCCCCATCTTATCTTAATGACCTTGTAGTACCATATCACCCTATTAGAGCACTTCGCTCTCGCTCTGCAGGCCTACTTGTTGTTCCTAGAGTATTTAAAAGTAGAACGGCTAAATCCAGTTTAATGAAAATTTGGTTCCATTTTTATCTCCAGCTTTGCGAGTCAGGAAGAGCTTCCTGTTATTTCTTTGTTCAGTGCAGTGAATCTCTATTAAATGGATAATAAATGAATGAAAGAGCATAGGATCTCTGAGTTTGACTCACCGAGGAGCAGAGAGACACATGGAGTCTTCATTATGTCTGGATGACGACTGAACATCAGTCTGAGAAGCACAGAGACGCCTGCAGCTTCATCACTTCCCCTTTAACACATGCAGTCTCACTAAATGTCGCCACACTGAGGGGTTGGTGAGGGTGGGGCTTGCTTTAATGAGCCGCAGCCTGTAGTTTTCATTTACAAAGATTAAAATCATCATGTTACCATATGATCTGTCTCACCACCTGATACAGGTGCTCTCGACGTTTCCATTCATCCCTTTTCTCAACCATTTATCCAGTTCACCGTTGTAGAGTGGGCTGAAGCCTGTCCTGTCATATGATGAGAGATGGGGTGGTAGAGGCTGGCAGTCCACCTTTACAAACAAAGCTTCATTCTTGTGTTTCTTCAGGTAAAATTTGTCTTCACCAAAGTCCTTATATCCCAAATTTAAAGTTTGTGGTTGGCTCAGGTTGAACATCAAACACTATTTCCTTGGCAACAGTGAAGATAAATCCTGCAGCAGTGAACTCTCAGTCAGACATTATGAAGTGTGTGATCAGCAGAATGAGCTCCATCCCAAGGTGTAATTTTAGACTATGGTAAATGGCCTGTATTTGTATAGCGCTTTACTAGTCCCTAAGGACCCCAAAGTGCTTTACATATCCAGTCATCCACCCATTCACACACACATTCACACACTGGTGATGGCAGCTACATTGTAGCCACAGCCACCCTGGGGCGCACTGACAGAGGCGAGGCTGCCGGACACTGGCGCCACCGGGCCCTCTGACCACCACCAGTAGGCAACGGGTGAAGTGTCTTGCCCAAGGACACAACAACTGAGCCTGTCTGAGCCGGGGCTCAAACCAGCAACCTTCCGATTACAAGGCGAACTCCCAACTCGTGAGCCACGATTGCCCCTAATAACATACTTTGTTAAACTCATATTTCATATTCAGATAAATATATTTGTTTGTGACTTATGGCACTTCTCCATCTTTGTCTTCATCCATTAAATACAAAAAGAAAAGGTTCAAGGTTCAAGGTTCGTTATTTGTCACATGCATAGTTATACAAGTATAACACACAGTGAAATGTAGCCTGACACGCTCCTCGACATGTGCAAAAATGGGGGGGGGGGGGGGGGGGGGGGGTTGAGGATGAACATTATATATATATAGTATATACATTGGGTGAATGTGCAGTAGTAGCAGCAAGCAGGTGAATTCTGTACATTAATATGAATAGAGATCTGACTATATTACAGCATAGACAATATAAACATATTTAAAATTAAAGGAATTTGAAATGTACATTGTGCTTGGTTTAGAGTGTCTGGAAGAGTCCTGTCTCAGTCAGTTATAGCTGAAAAGAGCAGCTGCTGAAAAGCTGTAACAACACAAATTCACCACCTGACATGTAACTTTGTTTTGAAATATTGAGTATCAAATGACACAGAAAGACATCTGGAACATGTAAATCACCCTGCTTTGTGACTGAAATCCGTGTTTTATCTGAGTGCGTCTGAACTGAAAAGGAGGCTTACAAGCATCACATGACAAATTGATTAAAAGTGGTAAGAACATGAAAACAGGAACCAAAGAGAAAAGGAGGAAGCAGCACAACAAAAATAGACAGAAGTTACTGAGAAAGGAAACAACACAAAGCTGAATGATGGTGTTAGATACATTCTTCTTCTTTTGTTTTTTTGTCTGTCCTCCCCAGCACTTTAGTATCAGAATTATTGTTTGAAGGCCAAGAAAAATACCCAACATTTTGACCCTTTACTACGCTGGTCCACTTGATTTTTGTAGTTTATTAGATTTCTGCTAGGATTTTTTTATTATTTTGAATTATTTTTTATTTTCCGTTACTACAATCAGAACGAACAGGACCAGAGGATGGGAAAGAGAAAAACAGAAACAATGCATGGACATCCCAACAAAGATAGTTTGTGCCTGTGAACACCTGTGTGTGTGAGCGCGCTTGTACTCAAAGGTTTCTCCATGTTACTGTTTAATAGTAGGTGTGGGGAGTCATAGCCTTCCAGGTTAGGAAGCAGGCACGGAGGAGAACCAGGCCCCGGACATCTAGAGGCCCCCAAAGCACTTGTAAGCACCCAAGGAGGACCACTGGAGGGACAGTTGCACCACCCACCTAGAAAAGAGCTGCCGGGCTACCCTCGGATGGCTACTCCAGAGCAGACCGAGCCCCAGACCAAAGACCTGAGATCCAAGGGAAGGCTGCCGTTTAAAGTTTTAAATGATTAAAAAAAACCATTCTAACTAAAGTTCAACGTAGAGCACTCCGTGGTTAGTCAAAGAGCCGAAATAGTCTAAACATTTAAATATTTTATCGACTCACTCAAAAACAGAGTGTACTTTATGTAAACAAGGTTTGGTGGCCTTATATTGCAAAATGAAGGGTAATTTTGTGGTAATGTGTTAATCTTAAGTAAAACTAAGGTGTAACGCTGAATTGATTGACAATTTATACTTTGTACTTTAAAAAACACTCAAAAGAAGTGAGGATATTTTTGACTCCTGAGGACCACAGGTGAATGGCAAATGGGAAGACATTATGAGGGTTAAGAACAACCCTCCTGCTGATGGAGAGAACAGTGTTTGAGTCTGTCCACAGTGAAAAACACCAGCTGACCTCTGATGTTGGACAGAAGCATAGGAGTACAGGAGAAATCCTCACAGACACTTTGTTTATGGTGTTTGCACTGCACGTTTGTGAAGCTCTGTCAAATATTAACTATAGATTCCTGATAACCTTTTGTTTATAAATGAAGGAGCTTCAGTGTGTTTAAGTTAAGCTCTCTGTGGCTCCAACCACTCAGCGTTCCTTCTTTCTTAAAGCCCTCCTACACACTTAGACTGGTCCTGCTTACACATCAGTATTCTGCAAACATTAAAGGAGTCATGTTTGCAGAATACCGTATTTTCACAACCATAAGGCGCACTTAAAAGTCTTAGATTTTCTTCAAAAAGTGCGGCGCGCCCTATAGCGCAGTGCGCCCTGTGTGTTGTAAGGAGGACGTAGTAGAGAACACCATGAGAACGCTAAAGGGTGAAGTGTGGGCGTTGATCGTATATACCGGGACAATCGCACATACCTGTATAAAAGAACAGGTATGTGCATTATGCAGGACATCGTTGTTTTAACAACCCTGAAAATGGCAAAGAGACACGCTTACGAAGCACAGTTTAAACTGAAGGCCATCAGCTACGCGGAGGAACATGGAAATCGAGCAGCGGCGAGAGAATTTAAGATTAACGAATCGATGGTTCGCAAGTGGAGGAAGCTAGAAAACAAGCTCCGGCAGGTCAAGAAGACGCAGCTGAGTTTCCGCGGACATAAGGCGAGGTGGCCCGAGTTGGAGGAAAGACTCGAGCGGTGGATCATCGAGCAAAGAACGAGTGGGAGAAGCGTTTCGACGGTCACCATTCGGCTAAAAGCAGTTTCACTAGCTGAAGAGATGAACATTGAACATTTCCAAGGAGGTCCGTCTTGGTGCTCTCGTTTTATGAAACGGTGCCATTTTTCCATCCGGACCAGGACTACGGTAGCGCAGCAACTTCCAGCGGATTATAAGGAAAAGCTGGCCATCTTCCGCTCCTACTGCAGCAAACACATCGGCGACAAAAACATCCAGCCCAGCCACATCACTAACATGGACGAGGTCCCGCTCACTTTTGACATCCCGGTGAGTCACACTGTGGAGAAGAAGGGGACCAGCACGGTAGCGATACGCACAACGGGGTATGAAAAGTCTTCTTTTACTGTTGTGCTTGGCTGCCATGCTAATGGACAGAAACTGCCGCCTATGGTGATTTTTAAGAGAAAGACTTTGCCTAAAGAGAAGTTTCCAGCAGGAATCATCATTAAGGCAAATGAAAAGGGCTGGATGGATGAGGAAATGATGAAAGACTGGCTGAGGGAGGTGTATGTAAGGAGACCAGGTGGTTTTTTCCACGCATCACCATCGCTCTTAATCTGTGACTCTATGCGTGCCCATCTCACAGCCGATTTGAAAAAACTAGTGAAACAAATGAACTGAGCTTGCTGTCATTCCGGGAGGCCTGACAAAGGAACTCCAACCTCTGGACATCGGTGTGAACCGCCCGTTCAAAGTAAGGCTGCGAGCGGCCTGGGAGCGATGGATGACCGATGGAGACCACAGTTTCACCAAGAGTGGAAGGCAGCGCCGGGCGAGTTACGCCACAATTTGCGAATGGATTGTAGATGCTTGGGCTAACATGTCTGCTGGCACTGTGTTCGAGCTTTCGCAAAAGCCGGCATCGTTTCCGAGGAGCCGCACGGCACGGAAAGTGACTCTGACAGTGAAGACAGTGAACCTGGCATGTTTGATGGGGATTTAGCGCAGCTGTTCAATTCAGACACAGAGGATGAGGACTTCGATGGGTTTGATTGATGATAAAAATGTGAGTACCAAACTTTGTTTTGCTCCTGCTTTATTTTTAAATACGCACACTTGTATGCTTGTGTGTTGTTGATGATGACGATTACTGGTAATAAAAATGTGAGTAAGGTACCGAACTCAGGTTTGCTCCCGCTTTATTTTTAAATACGCATACGGTACTTGTATGCGCCCTATAATCCAGTGCGCCTTATGTGTGTGTTAAATACAGTAATGGCACACATAACTGAGACTGCGCCTTTTAGTACAGTGCGTCTTATGGTCGTGAAAATACGGTACTGATGTGAGTTGTTGTGTGAAGCAGGCAGGACTGGACCCAAACGCAGACTCATGGATGCAAAAATAAGCTCAAAACTCAACGAACGAAGAATACAAAACATAGGAAGCTAAACCAACAAACACAGCACACAGCCAGGTATGAGGGAGATACCTGGACAGAGGGAAACACAGGACTTACACAAGGAATAGCAAGGGTAGAGAAACAACAGGGAAACACAGCTAATCAGACACAATGAGACAGAGGAAGCAAAACTGAACATAACACACATTACAAAGTAAGACAGGAAGTGACATATACAGTGAGAACCAGACAAACACACACGAGCTTGAAAATAGTACACGCAGACATGAAAACATATGACTGACATGAGACTGAGGAGATGAGATGGAACACAGGGGGACAAACACAACACCAGGCAAGAGAGACACACAGAGACACACCTGAGAGGGCGAGGGTGAGGGAGAGGGGGGAGAGATGACGGGCTGCGGAGACAGGGAATGAAACACAAGAAAGAGAACATAGAAACAGAAAAGGGACACAAGACACAAGGACACACACAAACACAGAGAGGGACACAGTGGACAGACACACAACTGGAACCTAAATGAAGAAGGAACTAAAACATAGGAGACTAGTATATTAACCTTAAATAATAATACATAACAGACACCAAAATACAAGAAAACACAAGAAAACGCTGTGTCAAATGACCAGAATCATGACAGCTTCATCTAATATCTCTATGTTGTGTCTCACTTTGTGTCTGTTTTCTGCTTCTCTTGTAGCTGAGACTTGTTTGAGTCTCCAAGGCCTGCTGACCTTCAGTTTCATCAATAAATACTGTTAGGTCCAGATGAATGAATGCTGCAGTTTAAATACTGAACGATTAATTGAATTAATCACGAGTTGCAATATGACAGTTGTATTTATAAAACCCTTATTAACACACAAAGCTCATTTTATGATCCGTATATGTATAAACGTTCATGTAAATACTTTATTAATCACTCACAGACTTTATAAATGACTCCATAAATCATTAAGTTTGTAAATAAGCAGATTGCGTTTGACTGTTAATCAGCTAAACATTTATATCCAACATTGACAATGTGAAAGTATATAAAACCACAAGAGGAGGAAGTCCAAAACCCTCACAAGTGTATGATCCACAAACAGATTTAAACATGCGTGAAATCATTTGTGAACAAATTTAAACACATATGAAACAATTTTATAAACACACACATCACAACCTGAGTAAATATGAGTCATTTATGAGCTTTAACTTTTTTTGACTTTAACATCAGCGGTCCCCAACAAACTGAACTGGTTTATGTCCACCAATATTTTCACTGACCGGCCTTTAAGGTATCGCGGATAAATACAATAAAATAAAACGAGTACTGATACAAAAAAAGAGAGAGAAAAAGATCATTTATTCATAACACACGGGAAAATACCCAGGGAAACTGAGTTAAGGATGAAAATCCTGAAAACCATAAATTTCACACCTGAGCCTCAACTCTGGCGGCCCGGTACCAAACGACTCACGGCCCGGTACTGGTCCATGGCCCGGGGTTTGGGGACCACTGTTTAACATTCAAAAACTTTCTGGTAAATTTAAGTTTCTTTAGGTTTGAGTTCTTTTCATTCAATAAAGCATGAGTTTTGAGACTCTTTAATGCTCTCGGCTCTGCAGAACTCAAGTTTAAGATGTACAATCTGAATATTAGTTCAGGTTTTGATGTGTGCTCTAATTTAATTTAAATATCTCTGCAGACAGAGTGCAGACTGTACGGCTCCCCAAAGATAAGGGTTAGGGAGCCTAGCTGTTTCTTTTATTAACACAGCCAAAAGTGATCTTGATTAAATGATCCATCGAAGGAAAGAAATGTACCAAAACTTTTATCCAGATTATAATTTTGAAGAAATGGACCCAGATCACAGGAAAGGATGAATATGAATGGGTGGAGAGGAGCTGCAGGCTGAAAATCAGACATCACCACCAAAGTTCGTCATCAGCCAAGAAACACACGAAGCAGGAAAAGAGACAAAAACTGATTCAGGAGCAGCAGGTAGAAACATGCAGGCTACAAATCCAGACTGAGGAGAATCCTCTGCTCTACGACTAGGTAAAAGCATCAGAAAGACCTCTGAGACATTTCATTGGTCCCACAGCCAACAGAGGGTGGAGTCATTACAGGTGCTCCACCCTTAGCAGCTGAACACTCAGGAACATCAAAGCAAACACAGCTTCAAAGCTTCAACACAAACACTCTACAGCTCAGAAGGCATGCTCAGTGGTGACATCGGCAGTGACATCATCACCATCTTTATCCAGTCCCAGGCCTCCTCTATCACGCTGGCTCATCTCTATGGAGACGGCTGGTTTATTCGTTGTCTTCCTGCTCCAGCAGATGAACAGCAGCAGACCAGTGGAGATGAAGTACGGACAGAAGACCACTAGATGGCAGACGAGTCTGAGCACAGACTCACAGGGAAGAGGAGGAGGACCTAAAAGAGGGCACAGAGGAGGACTCAGGCAGTGTTCTTGTACTCCAAGTACTGCATACAGTACACATATAGCTAACCTGTCTTTAACCACACTGAGCCTGTTATCTACAGCTCTGACCTTTGACCCTCAGGTGTACATGTTTGTGGGTCAGATCTGATCCAAACCTGCAGGTGGTGGTTAGACTGTCTGAACTCTAGTTAAATATTATTGATAATATTACTTATAATTAGCCAGAGTACCCAGGGAGACTTCACGCAGACATGGGGAGAACATGCAAACTCCACACAGAAAGACCCGGGCCTGATGGTGGAATTTCGTGTTCTCCTCGAGTACTCCGGCTTCCTCCCACAGTCCAAATACATGCAGTTAGTAAGTAAGTAAGTAAAACTTTATTTTTATAGCATCTTTCTAGATAAAAGATCACAAATATCTTCACACAAGGATAACAAAGTATAAAACAAAACAGACAACAGTTAACAAAATGCAGTTATAAAAAGATTTGTTAGTAGGGATAGGTTAATTGAAAAATCTAAATTGCCCACAGGTGTGAATCTGTGAGTGAATGTTAGTGCGAATAGTTGTCTGTCTCTGTGTGTTAGCCCTGCGACAGACTGGCGCCCAATGACAGCTGGGATAGGCTCCAGCGCCCACTGCGACCCTGAAAAGGATAAGCGGAAGTGACTGGATGGATGGGATACTTATAATTATTCCTGAAGAGGCTCAGACTCAGTTTGTGACTGACAGGAGGATTTTTGGCCAGACAGGTGTAACCCATGGTTATTTTATTGCCAATTGTATTCTATTTTTATTCTAATTTGAAGTGTTACTGTTTTGTTAAGTGCTGAGTTTTCCCATGTACCGTGAATGCACCATAGCGCGTGTGTGGTGACTTTCTTTCACTGCATCCGCCTGCACGGAGCTAGATGCGCAAAGCTGTGTGGAGATTCAGTCCTGTAACGTGTTACGCTACGGAATTAATGTTTTCTTTGAAAAATATCCTGGTGAGGTCCAAGGTTCTTTATTTGTCACATGCATAGTTATACAAGTATAACACACAGTGAAATGTAGCCTGACACGCTCCTCGACATGTGCAAAAATGGGGGGGGTGGAGGAAGAACATTATATATACATATATATATATATATATATATATATATATTAGGGGTGCAACGATACACAAAATTCACGGTTCGGTTCGGTTCGATACTTTGGTGTCACGGTTCGATATTTTTTCGATACAAAAAAATGTTCATGCCTTTTTAATTTGTCATTTATTAAAATTATAAATATATATTTTAACTCAAAAGTACAGTTTTTAAATTTAACCCTAACCCTTGTGCGTGTTTTTTTATTTTGACAGCGAATGCGCACCTGCGGACCACTTATGTGCACCCCTGGTTATTTAGCTTGTCATATTGCAGCCACAGAAATTCTTTTGTCCATGAAACCATAAAGCTGCACTTTCTTTGTGCCTTATAGTCTGATTTGTCATAACTTCTCCGTTTTGTGGTAAGCTTTTCTTTGGCTGTCACTTCTTCACCCTGACCTGTCTTATTTGGCTCAGCAGAACTGAAATATATATCCTGCTGCTTTTACACACGCACTCACATAAGCTCAGCGATTCTCTGCGCGATCAACCTCTCACATGTTTAAGCTGCGGGAGATTTCACTTGTCATGTTTGCATAGTAAGCTAACAATTAATAAGATGATGTCAGAGGAATTGGTGCACAAATTATCATCACTCACAGATCAGTGCTGTCGCTCTCTATACACAGTTCGCACGATTGCAAAGTGAAAGCAAAAAAACAAGCGCAAATTCAAACGCGATTTCAATATGTCACATATTGACAGTGGCTCACCGATGCCAATGACATAATTACCCAGCTACATTTCCGAAAGAATGCAAAAGCATTGACATATATTTTTCCTTCCTACAATAGCCCGACGGGCAGGGAAGAGATAGATTTTGGTAGCCCGACTGGAAAAATCGCTAGCCCCAGGACGTCGGGCTAGCGATATTGCGAGCCCTGTATCTGATTGAGGAATCACTCATCTTTGGAAAAGAGAGTTTATTACAGAGAAATGTCTCTTTCCAAAATAAAAGCTATACTATCCGCTTCTTCTGGGCTATATTCTCAGCAGCATATTAAACATATCAGGTCTCCATAAGGAGAATCCTGTGCTAACGGCTGTCTAAATGACTCGGCTAAAGTTAGTAGCATGCTTGCTTTTTTTTGTCTGCTTCCACTTGTCTTTGCACTAGGATGATGTCGGCGTAAATGTGCAGTCATATTCGTTGTGTTCCCACTAGTGCTTTCAGGTTAATCTCGTTGAAATGACCTTAACGCCACAACACGGCAAATCTCCGTTAACGAGCTACCCCTGATAGCCCCGTGCATGGGGCTAGACGGCCAACACGTTAACGAGCTAACTGCGCTAACACACTAGTTCACACCCATGTAATTGAGCATTGCATGGCACATCCAACATACTGTTTTACTTTAGTCCATGACTCGCTTACCTTCAGGGTCATACGTCACATGAAGACCAAAATAATTCCAAACGCCAGATCTGAATGAGGGTGGGGAAGGTTCAATTTGCCATGTTGCAAGGAGAGCTTAACTTCTGTCTCGCTAGCTTGCCCTGCGCTCTTCCTTCTGACAATGCTGTCTGTGTTGAGCGCTCAGTGGATCTGCGCTCGACAGTGCAGCCTAGGCGGAGTAGTCGAACACAGATTCACTGAGCGCTCAACACAGACAGCATCGTCAGAAGGAAAGTTGATAAAATAAATTACAAATGTTGTATTGTTCGATACATATGCGTACCGAACCGAAAGCACTGTATCGAACGGTTCAATATCGATACGAATATCGTTGCACCCCTAATATATATATATATACATAGTCCAGTCGGAAGTATAGGAAGACAGACTGGACTCTACCCCTCCCACCCCCCATCCACGCACACTCTCCAACAAGGAAACACTCTCTGAACCAAGAACTGGAAAACATTCCTGACTGAAAACAACTACTTCTGCATTGCAATTGCACACACCTGCTGCTATATATTTTTATATATTTTTAGTATTTCTTTTAGCACTTTATATTATTATATCACTATTACTGCTGTTATAGTCTTATGCTGCATTAAAACAAAATACCCCTATCAACCACAACCTGGGTCTACCTCAAGTAGACTAGTATACTATTTTCCAGGGAACACTGTTGGAAACACTTTATTTTATTTATTTTTTGTCTATCTATATTACCTTATTGTTAGGGCTGTTTTTGTTGTGCATCTGCACTTTATTGTTGTCAATGTCTACGCATGGGACAGAGTGAAACGTAATTTCAATTCCTTTGTATGGCAAGTACATTTGAAGAAATTGACAAATAAAGTTTTCTATTCTATTCTATTCTATTCTATTCTAACAGTAGAATTCCACTTTTGATAGGGACAAATGTGCTTTTACGGGTTTATGGACAGTTAGTGCATCAAGATGGTCCCAAGTTCATTCGTAAGCTACACTCTAAGCAGTTTGCAACGATCCTTCAACATGTTGCCCAAGTACAAAGAAATGATACTCATTCCTGCCCTGTCATGTTGCATAGCAAGGGGGCAGTGACAATCCCTGCAAGACACAAACAATGCCTAATGGGAAATGTGAGGTTAAGAAAGAACAACCGGAACACAAGTTTTGTCCTTGAGCCGCATGAGCAATACAAGTTACCAGGTGGATTGCTTCTTGAATCGGCTTTAGTAGACATTCCTTTTAATTCCAGCAGTAAAGTACCTGTCATTGTACACAATGTTAGTGAACATGCTGTTACGTTGCAGTCAAATAGCATTGTCGCTCAAGCTTGTGCATCCCAACACGTTTCCACACTAGCATCGAGTCAAACTCGGAATCCTCCAAGTCAAAATGAACCAGACAGCGACCACCTCACATTCAACCTTGATGATTCTCCCATCCCAGTGCAATGGAAAGAGCGAATTCTGGGAAAACTGAGATCCATCCCTGAAGTTTTTGCTCTCGATGACATGTCCCATGGCCACACCACAGCTATGATGCACCAAATCAAATTGAACAATGAAACACCTTTCAAAGAGCGGCCAAGGCCTATATACCCAAGTGACAGGGAAGCTGTCAAACAACATCTAAGAGAATTACTGGATGCAGGCATCATTCGAGAGTCACAAAGTCCTTTCGCCTCACCAATTGTATTGGTAAGGAAAATGGCTCGATAAGGCTATGCATAGATTACCGTAAACTAAATCTAAGAGCTATTTGAGATGCATATGCCCTGCCAAATATTGAGGAGACATTCACAGCTCTGAGTGCAGCTAAATGGGTTTTCAGTCATGGACCTTAAGTCCGGTTACTATCAGGTGGAGGTAGCCGAGGAGGACAAGCCTAAGACAGCCTTTGTGTGTCCTCTTGGCTTCTATGAATTTGAGGGGATGCCACAGGGTGTTACAAATGCCCCAAGCACCTTCCAACGCCTGATGGAGAAGTGTGTGGGTGATCTCCACCTCACCGAAGTGCTTGTCTTTTTAGACGACCTGATTGTGTTCTCAGACACATTAGAAGAGCACGAATCCAGGCTAATGAAAGTTCTTACTCGCTTGAGAGACTACGGTCTTAAATTATCCCCAGAAAAATGCCACTTCTTCAAAACATCTGTGAAGTTTTTAGGGCATGTTGTGGATGCTCACGGAGTCCACACCGATCCCGAAAAGATCTCTGCTCTGAAATGTTGGCCGTGCCCATCCAATTTCAAAGAGCTTAAATGTTTTTTTAGGCTTCGCTGGATATTATAGGCGTTTCGTTGAAGGGTACTCCAAGATAGCCAAACCGTTGAATTGTCTCACTGCCGGTTACCGGCCACCGAAGAAGAGAGGCAAGATTTACAAGAGAGAACCGCCCAGACTTTCTTACAGTCCCACTCAGCCTCTCGGGGAACAATGGACTGTGAGTGTGAAAACCTCCTTCCGAACAATAATCGAAAAGCTGACTTCTGCACCAATTCTTGCTTTTCCCAACCCACAACTCCCCTATGTATTGCACACGGATGCTTGTCGAGATGGGTTGGGAGCTGCGCTCTACCAGGAGCAAGAGGGGAGGCTGACAGCAGTTGCTTACGCTAGCAGGGGGCTTTCTAAGAGTGAACAGAACTATCCCACACACACTTGAATTCTTAGCCCTCAAGTGGGCTGTGTGTGAAAAGTTCAATGACTACCTTTACGGTTCTAGCTTCACAGTCCTGACTGACAATAACCCGCTAACTTGTGTTTTGACAACTGCGAAATTAGATGCGGCAGGACACAGGTGGCTGGCTGCCTTGTCTACTTACAATTTCAATATTAAGTACAGGGCAGGTCAAGCAAACAAAGATGCTGATGGGTTGTCACGGCGGCCCCAAGAGCCTCCTCATGAAGATGAGGCATTTGTCAAAGAAAAAGCTCGTATTGATGACATGAAAGAACGTCTCATTAACATGCCAAACAATCTTGACCATGAAATGTTTTCTGCCTTGTGTCAGTGTCACTCGGTGTCATGCCTTTCAGAAACCCTCTCAGTTGTCGAGAGTCTTGCTATTGACCTCAGCTCAGTCACTGAGGCTTATGGAGAAGACATCTTACCCTCAATGACAGATGCTGATTGGTGCGCTGCACAAAAGGATGATCCTTCTCTCGCTCATGTTATAGCCGTTTTGGGAAGAGGCTTGAAACCCAGCCCCAAAGAAGCAAATCTTGAATCGTCAGATGTTAAACTCCTTCTGAAACAATGGAACAAACTCGAGCTCAGTAATGGCGTGCTTTACAGGAAATTCAATGACAGAGATTCCCTTGTGTACCAGTTAGTACTGCCCCAAAAGTACCGCGACAGAGCCCTGAAAGGTGTACATGACGAGGTTGGTCACCTCGGGTTTGAGCGTGCCTTACATCTCGCTCGGGCAAGGTTCTACTGGCCACGAATGGCTCAGTCCATTGAAGAGAAGTGTAAGAAATGCTCACGTTGTCTCATGAGGAAGGCCCTTCCCCAAAAGGCTGCTCCACTACAGAATATCCAGGCAACTTACCCTCTTAAGCTAGCGTGCATTGATTACTTGTGTATTGAGCCCGATAGTCGAGACAGCAGAAATATGTTAGTATTGACGGACCATTTCACAAAATTTGCAGTCGCGATCCCGACAAAAGATCAAAAGGCTAAGACAATAGCCAGGGCTCTTTGGGATCACCTTATCATCCCCTATGGTATCCCTAGCCGTCTGCTTAGTGACCAAGGCAGAGATTTTGAATCTAAGCTTGTTAAAGAGCTCTGCACATTGATTGGGACAAGCAAAATTCGCACAACGCCCTATCATCCACGAGGAAACCCGGTAGAAAGGTACAATAGGACTCTCTTAGACATGTTAGGCACACTGGAGGACAAAGACAAGTACCATTGGAGAGACTTTGTTAGGCCATTAACACATGCCTACAACTGTACACGAAATGACACAACAGGGTACTGTCCATACAAACTTATGTTCGGCAGACAGCCGAGGTTGCCTATTGATCTTGTCCTGGGTACTCACCCGGGCAAAACCAGTCCAAAGTCTTACTCTGACTATGTTAAAGGTCTTCGCCAAAACCTCCAAGAGAGTTACACCCTTGCCAGCGAACACTCAAAAAAGATGGGTGAGAAGAATAAAATGAGGTTTGATAAAAAGATCAAAGCTGCAGAACTGTTTCCAGGTAACAGAGTTTTAGTACCTTTAACTCACCTGCAGAAACAGTCAGAGCAGACAGCAGCAGCACACACACACCTGTAACAGGAGGACAGAGGTCACTGAGGGTCACTAAAGGTCAGAGGTCATCATGAGGACAGACAGGTGTAGGAACATCAGCTCACCTGCAGCAGTCAGCAGAAACAGGCCTGAAACTAAAGAACACACTGATCAGAGATCAAATGGTCACATGACCGAAGAGAAGCATTCAGACTGCAGTGATTGGTTGCCGTTCCCACAATAATTCACAACGCCATCCAGTGGTGGAAACACAGATAATATCTTGATGCATGCTCAATCATCCAGGTAAGTAAATGCCAAAAAGTTGATTCTTTTCATCCTGACGTTTTCAGTGGGAGAAACGTTTCGTCACTCATCCAGGTGACTCCTTCAGTCTCAACTAACTGCAGGTTTCCCTCATAATCAGTACATCTGCATAATAACTGAAATTGCACCACTAAATGAACAATGGGCTGGAAGGTCAGTTTATCATCATTAATATGCAAATTATCATCACCATTGTGTAACAACGACTGACCAAAGACCACTGATCAAAAATCATTGAATGTTGATCATTTGTCAAAGCTGCAAATGCACCTAAAGAAAGCTCCAGTGATCCAGGAGAGAAGTGTAATAATAGTTGCTAGTGAGAAATCAATAACACAAAGAAGGCGTGAGCGAGCGCAAGAGAAAATAAACAGCTAGTTAAAGCTAGCACAATGTGCCATTCATGATGTTTTATTCAGAGGAATAAGAACATTACAAGAAGGGCAACCACTGCCTAAGCAAAAACCCGTAACAATCCTGTATGTGTCACTTGTAGTACTTTGTAGTAAAACATGAGTATGAACTTATACAAAATTCAATTCAATTTTATTTATATAGCGCCAAATCACAACAAACGTCGCCTCAAGGCGCTTCATCGGTATAGAGAAAAACCCAACAATCATTTCACCCCCTATGAGCAAGCACTTTGGCGACAGTGGGAAGCAAAAACTCCCTTTTAACAGGAAGAAACCTCCGGCAGAATCAGGCTCAGGGAGGGGCGGGGCCATCTGCTGCGACCGGTTGGGGTGAGAGAAGGAAGACAGGATAAAGACATGCTGTGGAAGAGAGACAGAGATTAATAACAAGTATGATTCAATGCAGAGAGGTCTGTTAACACATAGTGAGTGAGAAAGGTGACTGGAAAGGAAAAACTCAATGCATCATGGGAATCCCCGGCAGCCTACGTCTATTGCAGCATAACTAAGGGAGGATTCAGGGTCACCTGGTCCAGCCCTAACTATATGCTTTAGCAAAAAGGAAAGTTTGAAGCCTGATCTTAAAAGTAGAGATAGTGTCTGTCTCCTGAATCCAAACTGGAAGCTGGTTCCACAGAAGAGGGGCCTGAAAACTGAAGGCTCTGCCTCCCATTCTACTTTTAAATACTCTAGGAACAACAAGTAGGCCTGCAGAGCGAGAGCGAAGCGCTCTAATAGGGTGATATGGTACTACAAGGTCATTAAGATAAGATGGGGCCTGATTATTTAAGACCTTGTATGTGAGGAGCAGGATTTTGAATTCTGGATTTAACAGGAAGCCAATGAAGGGAAGCCAAAACAGGAGAAATCTGCTCTCTCTTTCTAGTCCCTGACAGGACTCTTGCTGCAGCATTTTGGATTAGCTGAAGGCTTTTCAGGGAGTTTTTTGGACATCCTGATAATAATGAATTACAGTCGTCCAGCCTGGAAGTAATAAATGCATGAACTAGTTTTTCAGCGTCACTCTGAGACAGGATATTTCTAACTTTAGAGATGTTGCGCAAATAGAAGAACGCAGTCTTACATATTTGTTTAATATGTGCGTTAAAGGACATGTCCTGGTCAAAAATGACTCCAAGGTTCCTCACAGCGTTACTAATAACTAATTGGTGTGTGTTATCTGGCTTCATGGACAGATAGAGCTGTGTGTCATCTGCATAGCAGTGAAAATGTATGCTATGTCTTCTAATGATGCTGCCTAGGGGAAGCATGTATAATGTAAACAGAATTGGTCCTTGCACCGAACCCTGTGGAACACCATAATTGACCTTATTGTGTGAAATGAAGTTTTATTGATTATAAGATACACTATATATCGGTTTCATGTCGGTATCGGCAGATATCAAAATTTATGATATTGTATCTGACAAAAAAAGTGGTATCGTGCCATCTCTAGTATTTAGTAGCCAAAAACTGATCCACCCAAAGGATCGGGTCCCCCGACACAAACAGAGTAATATAGTGTACACTGTTAAGTGCCAGGAGGAATGCCAGTATTTATACATTGTCTTTATCCTGTCTTCTTTCTCTCAGCCCAACCGGTCGCAGCAGATGGCCCCGCCCCTCCCTGAGCCTGGTTCTGCCGGAGGTTTCTTCCTGTTAAAAGGATGTTTTTCCTTCCCACTTTTGCCAAAGTGCTTGCTCATAGGGGGTCATATGATTGTTGGGTTTTTCTCTGTATCTATTATTGTAGGGTCTACCTTACAATATAAAGTGCCTTGAGGCGACTGTTGTTGTAATTTGGTGCTATATGAATAAAATTGAATTGAATACATTGCAGAAACCAAAACAACCTCTGAATAAGAGGATGGCACAACACAGAAGAGCTACCTCGTCAGGCCAGGACTCTGCAGTCTGTTTACACCTACAGGCCAGTGGACACTCTTTCTATGATGAGGATGTAACATCCTGGACAGGGAGGAACGCTGGTTTGAGCGTGGAGTCAAGGAGGCCATTTACGTGAAAAGGGAAAGACCATCTCTGAATCGAGGAGGGGGCTTAAGGGTACATCTGTCACCATCTTACAATGCTGTGATTGCAGCCATTCCCCAACTCTCTGTGAATGGTATTCATGATTATTGATCAACGGGCTTTGATCAGAGACCATGACTGATGAAACATTTCTCCCCCTGAAAACGCTACATCCAGATGAACAGAATCAACCTTTTGGGATACAGAGGTAATAATTTTGGAGAAATGTTTAAAGAGAAGATTGGAAGTAATATGAAGGAGACTCACAGCAGAGGCAGATGATCCATCTCAGACACTTCTCTGCAGGTTCTTCACAGTTGTGACCTCCATAACACCACAGTCCGCTCGTCTCACCCTGGCTAGGTATCGAGCTGGTGGGTAACAGGCGTCTTTGAAAACGTCGGAGCACTATTGTAAATATGTGATATCTTAATAAACTGAGCAGATATTTGAAGTTTACACAGCTACATTCTCGCCTGAAAATATCTTAAAAGTTTATTTTGTGACCCAGAAAGAAATAAAAGTTATATTAAAATGAAGTAGCTGCCGCTATTGTTGGAAACTGGAATTTCCTGGCCGCGCTATGAATTATGGGATATTGTGGGGCACGAAGGATACACCCAACCAATCCTTCAAATCTGGGGAAAAGGAGGACACATTTGTTGGGCACATTTGGAGCAGCCTTCAAATTTGGACAGCTTTCGTCACATTGCTGTAACGTAATTGACTAAAAATGCGTTATCTTAAGGATGCTACCCCTAAATTTGGGCATAGCTACAGATTCTTAGGATCCAGTTTAAAGTTTTACAGGTTCAATGTGAAGCTGTTCATTAGAAACAAACAGCAGCAGTACTGAGCTCAGACATTCACTGCTGTTCAGATCTTTATTTTGCAGCTCTGTCACACATCACCAGTTTAACCAGTTTCTGCACCTTTGATCTCAGTTGACTTTATAAGAATGTGACATTTTTCTGGTTAATATTATTATGTTCTTTATATACAGCACTTCACACCTCCAGACTCACTAACAGCTTCTCACCCTGGGCAGTTCAGACTGTTATCCTCCTGCCCACCCACCTATCTGAGCCGTGGTCTGACTAACCCTCATCACTCAGGCCACTCATGCATGGACCTTATTCAGACCAAGTCCTTTTAAACTGTCTCAAAGAAACAGTCCTCCATTGTGTACCTTTCTTTGTTTTTGTATATATCACTCTAGTATTTATTTCTTTTGTTTATTTTTTCTATTTTTACAATGACAATTAAATGCTACTCTATTATATTCTATATTTTTGATCACTATCTGATAATTTCTCTGTTATAAGTGACCCCTATAGGGATCATTTTTATTTTGAAGAACAATCATGTGATCCATGAAATGCCCCTTTTTGATTGATCAGATTCTCAAGCCCCGCCCCTTTCCTGTGAATTTGTAGGTTAAACCCCAAGCTAACTTAGCGAGCTGATAACCAGCTTTGTGTGACTGCTTATTATGATCAGCAATGTTGGGATAAGTGATTCCAGATAATAGAAAGATACCTTTGGTATGTTTAACTTGTTTCTTTTTAGAGGAACAGAACTCCTGTTTAATTGTTCCTCTTTCTCCTCATCATTTTGCATCATGTAAGAAAAATTTATTTTATTTTCGATGAACAATGTTATTTACAAAGGTATTAAAAAAAGATCAGAAAAACTGACATGATTAAAATAAAACAACACAAAACACAGAAAATTAAACAAATGTCTGTCTGACCAGATCTGTTTTCAGCTGAACATATAAGTGCTCGTATGAAATGAAGTAAAATTAATTATTTATTTCAGAAGGTCCAATGGGAAACTTAATTCATGGGTGAGTCTAAACACCCTATGGCTAATAACTGTAGTAATCAGATTACAACTGTTCATATCAGATGAGTGAAAGCTTTCATACCTTTAAGTTTACTGCAGAGGAACAGAACCAAACCTAGAACTAGAACCAGGAGAAGCCCAGAACCCAGACCTGCAACAATGGGGACCAGGAGAGAGGGAGGAGGAGGAGGAGGACAGGTGGATGCTGGGAGAGGAGGATAAGTAAGAGGAGGAGCAAAGTTTGAGGAGGTTCTTGGAGAAGGACAGTGAGGAGGAGGAGGACAGTGAGGAGGAGGAGGATGGATCATTTTGGGAGGATCTGGAGGAGAGATGATGAAGATGGTTCAGTCAGTTTATTATCAGGTCACATTGTTACATCATTTTTTAAACAGGAAGTGATGTCAGTGTTCTGACCTCTGACCCTCAGAAAGCTCTTAGGAGAATTTCCACCCTCATCAGTAGAACACCAGTAGAGACCTTCATCAGCCTGTGTGATGTTAGTGATGATGTGCTTTGGTTCAAGAACATGACGACTTCCTTTGATGAAGAAATAAGCTTCGACCGTGTCACCCTTCCTCAGTCTGCAGCGCAGAATGACATCACTTCCTGTCCTCACAGGAAGTGCAGGGATCTCCAGGATGACAGCTTTATCTGACCATCAGAGACAAACAGAGTTAATGAGAGCAGAGTCACACAGAGACAGAGACACAGCTGGAACATCTCACCTGTAGTGTCTGATTGGACACTGAAGGAGACGTTGTCACTCTGCTGTCCAGAGGAGTCCTCACACCAGAAGGTTTCACTGGGAGGACAAACATCCACAACAGAGTAGGAACCAAGAAGCCTCCCAAAGCCTGCAGCTGCTCCACAGTCCTCAGTGAGTCCTCCTCTGGTCCTCTTCACTGTCCATCCATCAGCTGTCTGTCCGTCATCAACACAACTCAGATCCACTAAAGATCCTCTGAAGAACTGCTGAAGGTTTGGACCAACAGACAGAGACACTGGAGGACACGGACACACACACACACACACACACACACACACACACACACACACAGTAAGTGTATTTGTGTTCTTGTTGGAGTCTCACTGATGGTTTTCACTTCATCTACTCACCTGCAGAAACAGTCGGTGCAGACAGCAGCAGCACACACACACCTGCAACAGGAGGACAGAGGTCACTAAAGGTCAGAGGCTTCACCACCATGTGTACCTGCACAGGTGAGGAGCTTTTTCCTCTCTGTGAACAGGACCAAACAGATAAGCAGATGTTTGTGACAGTCACACTGAGGGGACTGCAGTCATTACAAAATCACATTAAAGTTAGAACAGTTATGAGGGAGGTGAGTGTGAGCAGAGAGGTGGCATTAGACACCAGAGTCTTGGAGGAAAAAGTGAATGTTAGCTCCGAATTGAACATGTTTTAACACTTAGATTAGACCACAAAACCTGATAGGCACCTAAATACATCTGCATAATCCTTCCCAACACCGTGGAGGACAGCAGGGAGAATTTAGATGCTCTCCAACATTAGATTAGATAAAACCATGACAAGCGCCGTTCCTTCGCTTGACCCCAGTTGCTCTCGTCTGCTTCCTCGTAACACTGCTCTTTATTGAGGTTACATGAATATGCATAGGTTCATTAACATTGTTATCTTCACTTTTGTGAAGATAACAATCCTATCATGTCTACCAAAGTGTTATTGCCTGCAGACAGCTATACATACATAAGTGAAGCCTGGCATAGTACATCATGGCTGGACCACTGTATCTGTACAGCTGAGGAACATGCAGCTTTAGTAAACATGACTATCAGGTATGAGGTAACTGTGTCAGACCATACACCTTTTGGTTTTAGTGTGAATGTGGAACAAATGCCAGCAACAACTGGAAATAAAATTGCTAATATTGCTACCAGTGTAAAATTAGACTGGTCAGCATTTAGTGAAGGGGACGTCTTAGCTTATCATAGTAATACCGATATATGTCTGAACAACATTTCTTTGCCCAAAGAAGCTGGACAAGGATGTCAACTGTAAGAATGCTGTGCATAAACATGAACTCTGCTCCATGTATGATGATATAGTGACTGCTCTGCATGAATGTGGTACACTGTTTGATAAACAATATAAGCTTAAGAAACCTAACATTAGACCTGGAAAGAACATGTAGCCATGTACCTTGATGAAGCTTGTGTAGCTTATAAATGTTGGGCCATGGCTGGAAGACCTAAACAAGGCCCAGAATTTGAACAGAAAAAATGTGTGAATGTCAGATATAAATGTGCTGTTCGCTTCATAACTCAAAATGAGCTGAGAGCAGATTCTTTGGCTACTCGTTGCTGGAACGTTGAGCCACCAGCGTCAGTTATTCTGTGATCTGCAAGTTTGAGAGTATTAGTCTTCGTGCGACCTTGTACTAAATAGATTTTTCTGTGTTTGTAGATCTTCCCTGGACCCGTCCCTGTATCGTTGAGTGAGCGAGTGAGCGAGAGGAGCATTGGAGGAAAAGGAAGGGGATCGTTGCTGAGAGAGTGGAGTGTGTTTTCGGACCCTTCCCCTCCCCCTCGGACCCTGGAGCCATGGACCCCTCTCCCAAACACTTTGTATATATTATCACCTGGTGAAATCACTGTAAATAAACGCACTGTCAGCTTTTGCAAAGGTCTCCTGGTCTGCGCCTGAGTCCGCCTACAAAACCCTGTCAGGAGAGCATTACAGCGCGTTGTTTTACTGTATAAAAAGTGAATCATATGAGGACAATTCTGACATGAGTAATGACACAATAAGTGTAAGGACACATGAAGTATATTGTCATGGTGCTGGGCCATTGACCCAGCGTTTTGTGTTTTATGATTATTTTCCTCTGTTCTAGTTATTCTGATTTTGGTATTCTGTGTCCTCCCCTTGTGCCCTGTTCGTGTTCTGGGTTTCCTGTTTTATTCTGAAGGTCTCCGTCTGTTGTCATTGTGTTCAGCTTGTATCCTCAGGTCGTCTTGTGTATTAGAATCAGCTGTGCTTCCACCTGTATGTCATTACCTGGTCTCCTTGTTTGTGTGTGTATATATAGTGGGTGTCGGTCTGTGCTTGTTGTCGGCTCGTCTGTGTTCCAAGGTGTTTTGTTCCTCTCTCTGCCCTCACCCTATTTCGTATGTTCTCAGGTTTGTTATTTAGTTTTCCCAGTTTAGGTTTCTTTAGTCATTTGTCATTCCTCACTGCCTGTTCTGTAACTCCATCACTTGGAAATAAACGTCACTTGCATCATCAATCTACTGCCTGCATTTTGGGTCCTCTTTCCCTCCAACACCACACGGCTCGCCTCGGCAGCCGTGACATATATGAATTCATTCATAGTTATCTGATAATAAAGCTTCTGGGTTGGATCACATTTAAAACAGTTTAAGTTTAAGGCTAGTTCCTCTTCTAGCACTCTGCTTCACAGAGTTTATGATTCATGGAAGACTACCAGACTCAATGCTGTGTATTTTACTGGTACCAGTTATGAAGGACAAAGCTGCAAAAGTGAGCTGTCTGGATAATAAGAAGAAACGGAAAAGAAAGGAATTAAAAGGGAATAAAAAAAACTCTCATGGCAGCCCAAGGTGCATGTGATGCTCGTTCTGAGTATACTGTTGGAGCCCACTGCACTGTATTTGGGGAGTAGGGGTAACAGTGTGAACTGATAGGCCCCACGAAGCCCCATGAAGGGTTTTGTGGAGAAACACAAAGTGCTGGTGGCTCACGTAGTTGTGCAGCCTTGCAAACCCTCTAGCATCCTGATCAGAGTCTTTAACCCTGGGGCTGTTATCTTAAAGTGGGGTGCCGTGGCTGGGGTTCTTCAACCTGTGCAAGTCCTGGAGGGGTTGGCGAATTACCCACCAAGGGTCTTGGCAGCCCTCAAGCTTGAAAGCACTGCCCCTGCTTTTGTGCCAAGCCATTTGCAGGCCCTGTATGCTGAGAGCAGCCCCGGTTTGACACACGTTGCCCGTTGGGGACTAGCAGGCCTGCTGGGGTCCTATGGTGATGTCTTCTCACTGGCCCAAATGACCTTGGTTCCACCAGTGTCGTCCAGCATGACATCTTGACCATGTCAGTGCCACCAGTTAAGCACCCGCCATGCAGGCTGGCAGGAGACAAACAAATAGCGGCCGACCAGCATGTACAGCAGAGCCTGCGACTGGGCTAACTCAGCCTAGCAATAGCTAGCTGCTCCAATTGTTATGGTGAAAAAGAAATATCAGTCTCAGACTGTGTGTGGACTATAGACCACTAAATGAGCGCACTCTTAAAGACGCTTATCCCCTGCCATGCATCCAGGATACCCTTGACACGCTTTCCACTGCCAACTACTTCAGTACACTAGACCTGACATCAGGATACTGGCAGGTAGAAAGCACCTGCATTTTGTACCTGTAAGGGATTGTAAGGGATTGTTCAAGTGGAATGTGATGCTTTTTGGACTATGCAATGCACCAGCCAGATTCCAAAGGCTAAATCAACAGAGTCCTGCCCGGGCTGCTGTGGGAGACCTGCTTAGTGTACCTTAATGACATCATTGTCCTGGGTCAGGATGGCACCCAGATGCTGGAGCAGCTCGAGCAAGTGTTCATCAGATTGTGTGGAGCCAACCTAAAACTGAAGCCATCAAAATGCTGCTTGTTCCTGGAGCAGGTTGCCAATCTGGGCCAGATCATCTCTGCTGGAGGTATTTCCACAGATCCCCTGATAGTTCAACAAGTGGCGGAATGGCATACACCGCGGACCATCACAGAAGTGCATCAGTTTGTTCACTTAGCTTCATACTATTACTACATACTACTACATTGTGGAGATATAATTGTCATGTTTTGGCTGTGTGGCAGGCAGTAGAGGACCCAAACGCAAACTCACGGGGACAGAACTTGAACTCAAAAGCACAGCTTTAATTGCTGGAAAATAGAACACAGGCAATACAAAACTAAACTGGGAAAAGCTAATCATAAAGTATACTAGGAGACACGGGGAGAATCACACACAGCATGAGGGATGACGTGACACTGACTCAGAGAAACACAGGGTTTAAATACACTGGGGAGTAACGAGGGGAATGAGACACAGAAGGAGGGCACAGCTGGGAGAAATCAGGACTGACGAGACAAGCAAAGCAGGACACATTCACATAAGACACCGACCATCAAAGTAAAACAGGAAGTTTCACACAGAGACGCGAACTTGACACAGTGGAGACAGCAACTAAGAAATACAGAGACATAAACCATAAGGCAGAGGTCTAAGAACCAAAATACACAGGGAAATACTCAGCTGGGAACACAAGAGACTAGACTAGAGAGAGTAACAAAAGACCAACCATGAGAACATAATGCACAATGCAGAGTGACAGAAAACAAACTCAAACATGCAAAGACACACAATTACACAGAACAGAGGGGACACAGAGAGACATGAAGGGCAAGGGATCAAAACTAGAAACCATAGAATAAATCACACAAGGACAATAATACAAACATCACAAAGAACTAAAAACGCTGGGTCAGGAGACCCAGGACCATGACAATAATAGCCATTCCCCTACACATTTATGAAATATTATATATTTTTAATATTTATATATCGCTCAATTACAAATATCTAGAATATTACAGAGGTGGCATATATGATTGAAATTTTACTCTAAACTGTGAAACATTGTTATTTATTATTTTACTGTACAAAAGATGTAACTATTGCATTTCTTGTTAAATGCTCAATAATCAAGGTAAGTAAATCCCCAAAAGGTTGATTCTGTTCATCTGGATGTAACGTTTTCAGTGTGAGAAACATTTCGTCACTCATCCAGGTGACTTCTTCAGTCTCAGCTGACTGCAGGTTTCCCCAATCTTATAAACAGGACATTTGCATAATGACTGAAACCAGCACCACTGAAGGAACGAATGGGCTGGGAGGTCAGTTCCTTGATCATTGGTACGCATATTGTCAAGACCATTGATCAACAACAACTGATCAAAAACCATGAGTACCATTCACAGAGAGTTGGGGAATGGCTGCGAGTGGTGCAGTGGTGCTAGTTTCAGTCATTATCCAAATGTACTGTTTATAAGATTATAAACAGTACATTATGCAAATGTACTGTTAGGGTTAGGGGTTAGGACCCTAACAGTACATTTGCATAATGTACTGTTATGCAAATGTACTGCATAACATTCTTCACTTCATCCATGTAGGCCGCCTCATCGTTGTTGGAGATGGCACCCAACACCACTGTGTCGTCAGCAAACTTCACAATGGTGTTGGAGCCATGGGTGGCCACACAGTCTGAAGTGTAGAGGGAGTAGAGCAGTGGCGAGAGGACACATCCCTGAGGTGCTCCTGTGTTGATGGTGATGCTGTTAGAGACGCATCTACCCACCCTCACCACCTGAGTTCTGCCAGTGAGGAAGTCCAACACCCATGCACACAGACACATTTTGCTTTTCCAGGAAGGTCATTAATTGGCTGTGAACTAACTTTTCAAGAATTTTGGAAAGAAAAGGTGGTTTGGAGATAGGCCTGTAATTTGCAAGAACCGTAGGATCAAGAGCAGTTTTTTTAATCAGGGGATTGACTACTGCATGTTTAAAATCTTTAGAGACTACACCTGACATCAAACTGTGGTTTACCAGCTCGAGAACCAAAGGTCCGACTGTAGGTAACACCTCTTTTAAAAGTCAAGGAGGAACAGCATGGTTTGGAGACCCAGCAGGCTTAAAACGACCCGGTCTCAAACCTTTTAAAGACAGCAGCGCAGGAAGCAGAGACTGATGGGTCATGAGCAGAAGGGGAGAGATTTGATTCTCAATAAAAATGTGTAATAAACTTTCACAGGCTTCAGATGAGGGCTCGATACAGTCAATATGTGGTGCACTAAGAACAGAGTTAATAGTTTTAAATAAAACATAGGGATTGTGACAGTTTGACAGAATAATATCAGATAAGTGTTTTCTTTTGGCATCTTTTACAGTTCTTTGATATTGTCCCCAAAAGTCCTTCAGCATCTGAAATGACACTTGTAGTTTGTCCGTTTTCGACTTGTGCTCAGCTCGACGACACTCGCGTCTGACAGCTCGGGTCATGTCGTTCAGCCAGGGCTCAGATTTAGTTTTAGGCAGTCTGGTTTTTAATGGCGCCACAGTATCCAAGGCAGTCTGACAAGTGGAATAAAACCATGAGCTCAGTTCCCCAGTCTGGCTGCATAAAAACTTTTACAGTTCTGGTTAAAAACAGCTGGAAACTGGTCAGCAGTGGAGGAGTTAAAAACGCAACAGCACCGAGCAGCAGCTGTGAGCAGGGTTGCATCACCGGCTGTTAACAACAATGGCAAGCCCCCCTCCTTTCTGCGGATCAGGCTTTCAAATGAATTAAAAGTCTGTCTGGGGCTTTTGTTGACTGATAGACTGGTGTGGATGATTGCTGCCACACCACCTTCTTGGCCTGTGCTTCGTGCTGTGTATTGCGGCTCCTCCACCCAACGGGCACGGCAGGCCAAACATGAGAACGCTGATGATGCTCAGCAATAAACACATTAATGCACTTATGTACTATTTGTTCCTTTTATTCCACATGGTACTGTCCACTATACAAAATCAGCACATAGGATCAACTTTTAAACAAACGCGCAGATTTCACAAACACAAGAACTGCAACTCACAAAGTCTTACTGTCACGATCCAGGGTCTTTCGACCCAGCGTTTTAAGTTTTAGTTTATTTTCTATGTTTATGGTTTATGTTTAAGTTCATTAGGTTATATAAGATCATTTGTTTATTAGATTCCCTTTGTGTATCCAACCCCTGTTAAGTCTCCCTTGTCCTTCATGTGTTTCATGTCTGTGTTTCTTATGTTGTCAAGTTCATGTTGTCATGTTTGCATTTCATTACATTTCATATTTTATTTTGAAAGAGGTCCTGTGTTCCTGCATTTTGTTTTACTCTTCCCCTGTGGCGTCGTTATGTTCATGTTGTGTCTACTGTGCCTTTCTGTCCCATGTTTCAGGTCTCCTCAGTCTGTTAAGTTTACCTGTCTTGAGTTCAGTCAGTGTGTTTCCTGTTTTACTTTCATGGTCTATATCCTATGTGAATGTTTCTAGTTTTGCTTCCCTTGTCTCGTCCTGCCTTTTTGAGTTTACTTTTCGTCTCTGCGAGTTTGCGTTTGGGTCCTACTCTTGCTTGCACACAGCCGTATTGTGACACTTACACCAATTATATGTCACGCTACAACATTGGCCTATGGCATCAATTAGTGCACTAAACTAAACTCAAGTTGCATACAAAAATGCATCAAAATGACTCAAGCTGCACTCAAGCTACGGTCAACAGAAAGCTTCTCCTCATGCTCACCCTACCTTTCTGCTCATCAACATCAGGTGCAGTGAACAGGTGAGTGCAACCACATTTATCACCTAATACACCCATGAGTCACGCCCAACACTCGTGCACCAATACAGAGTGTGCATTTAAAACCAACCCTCTTAATCCAAAAAAGGAACAACTCATTTGGCTCCTACACTGTGTGTTTATCTTCATGGAAACTTGGCTGAATGACACGATCTCCCACGTGGACATTCAGCTAATGGGGCAACACAATATCCAGGAATGCCGGTACATCTGGAAAAGGACACGGCGGCGGTGGCCTGTATGTTTAAATCAACACAGGTATAATCAACAAGCAGTGCTCTGCTGAAGGAATTTATGGCAGAGATGTGAAGGCCCTATTATTTGCCAAGGGAGTTCAGTATCATTGTTATTGTGGCAGTGTACATTCCCCCTGAAGCTAAGGAAGCTCTACGCAAGCTGTATGAGGCTGTCAGTGACCTGCAATCTGACCAACCTGAAAGATTTTTAATTTTCACTGGGTACTTCTGTCAAATGCAGACACCACAAGGATGCTCGGAGGTACAGTGAAAAGAAACAATTTATTTTGGCACTAAAAAGTGGCACACATTGAAAGTGGTGAACGAAAATGAAACACTACACATGAACTAAGGACGAGAGGGAAAACAATTGGCCTCTGGACCCTTTAATTTACTAAACTAACGCAAAACTTCCTATTAGAGCACTAAGAACTAAATACTGGCAAGAACTACGAGACAAAACTACTACTAGGAATGCTGAGAAAGAAGACAAAGCTATGAAGCACTAGGATTGGCTAGGACACAATGATAATTAAGCATGAAAACAAGATTCACACCACATGTGCAGCGGCAGAGTCCAAAGGAAAAAGTCTCTTTGGTTGGCTGGGGAAAAACAGCCTGAGCACGGCTCCAGGAAATTTTCCGGAGCGGGCACACAAGGTACTATTCAATTCAATTCAATTTTATTTATATACCACCAAATCACAACAACAGTTGCTTCAAGGCGCTTTATATTGTACAGTAGATTGTACAATAATAGATAGAGAGGAAAAACCCAACAACCATATGACCCCCTATGAGCAGCACTTTGGCGACAGTGGGAAGGAAAAACTCCCTTTTAACAGGAAGAAACCTCCAGCAGAACCAGGCTCAGGGAGGGGCGGGGCCATCTCAAATCAAATCAAATCAAATCACTTTTATTGTCACATCACATGTGCAGGTACATTGGTACAGTACATGTGAGTGAAATTCTTGTGTGCGAGCTTCACAAGCAACAGAGGTGTGCAAAATACAATAATGTAAACAAGCAAAATACAAGAATGGCTACATCTGAAACTAATAAATATATGTACAGTATATAATAGTATATGCATTTCTGGATGTGTATACTAAATGTTTTCCAATGTGTGT
Organism: Maylandia zebra; assembly: GCF_041146795.1. Taxonomy (NCBI): domain Eukaryota; kingdom Metazoa; phylum Chordata; class Actinopteri; order Cichliformes; family Cichlidae; genus Maylandia; species Maylandia zebra. The sequence goes on along the minus strand of NC_135169.1, from coordinate 8,838,564 downwards.
GTATACACATATTTTACAAATTAAATAGAGCAAACAATAAAATAAAATATATAAAAATATACAGAGTTGAGACATGTGCAAAACAGTGGCATTACTGTACAGTATGGAGTGCTGTGATTGGTTGGGGTGAGAGAAGGAAAACAGGATGAAAGACATGCATCATGGGAATCCCCGGCAGCCTACGTCTATTGCAGCATAACTAAGGGAGGATTCAGGGTCACCTGGTCCAGCCCTAACTATATGCTTTAGCAAAAAGGAAAGTTTGAAGCCTAATCTTGAAAGTAGAGATAGTGTCTGTCTCCTGAATCCAAACTGGAAGCTGGTTCCACAGAAGAGGGGCCTGAAAACTGAAGGCTCTCCCTCCCATTCTACTTTTAAATACTCTAGGAACAACAAGTAGGCCTGCAGAGTGAGAGCGAAGTGCTCTAATAGGGTGATATGGTACTACAAGGTCATTAAGATAAGATGGGGCCTGATTATTTAAGATCTTGTATGTGAGGAGCAGGACTTTGAATTCTGGATTTAACAGGAAGCCAATGAAGGGAAGCCAAAACAGGAGAAATCTGCTCTCTCTTTCTAGTCCCTGTCAAGACTCTTGCTGCAGCATTTTGGATCAGCTGAAGGCTTTTCAGTGAGTTTTTTGGACATCCTGATAATAATGAATTACAGTCGTGCAGCCTGGAAGTAATAAATGCATGAACTAGTTTTTCAGCGTCACTCTGAGACAGGATATTTCTAACTTTAGAGATGTTGCACAAATGGAAGAAAGCAGTCTGATATATTTGTTTAATATGTGCGTTGAAGGACATGTCCTGGTCAAAAATGACTCCAAGGTTCCTCACAGCGTTACTGGAGGCCAAGGTAATGCCATCCAGAGTAAGAATCTGCTTAGATACCATATTTCTAAGCTTTTCAGGGCCGAGTACAATAACCTCAGTTTGATCTGAATTAAGAAGCAGAAAGTTAGCAGCCATCCAGGTCTTTATGTCTTTAAGACATTCCTGCAGTTTAACTCATTGGTGTGTGTTATCTGGCTTCATCGGCGTCATCTGCATAGCATCATCCACAACTATTTTCTGTTGCGGATGATAAAGGATTCAGAAAGTTTATTCATGCAGTGAATCCAATGCAATTGTATACAATTCCAAGCAGGAAAATTTGCACGTGCTTCAGAGTTTGTACGTGCTTTGTCTCTAGGGTGCCACCGTAAATATACTTTTATTCATTCACTCCACATAAAATGCAATAAATATATTATAAAATACAGAAATCAACAATTTACATTTCAACTTTTAACTATTTAAAAGCCTTCACATCAAACATTATGTTAACAGTCATGTTTCTTGGTTTGACATTAATGTATATGGGGTCAAATTGACCTTATTGGCCCCTAAGAAACTGAGGGTGACCCATTCAAACTCAGTGTTCTCAGCCTCATTTGAAATACTGATGTGGTTCTGCTAGAGTTGAAGATGTCATGGGATGCGGCCTTTGCTAGGCATTCCCAGCACACCCTCACTATCTGTTTAGGTGAACCAGGCCTGCTCAGCATCCTCCCCCACCATCTGATCCAACTCACCACCAAATGGTTATCAGTTGACAGCTCAGCTCTTGTCTTTACAAGACATACAGCTGCTCATCTGGTGACACCATTACAAAATTATGGCTGTGCATTTGTGACCTGGGGTGTCTTGGTGTCATGTGCACTTATGGACATGGTGTTCATTATAGACAAACTGTGATTCTGTGCACAAAAGTCCAATAACAGACTATCACTCAGGTTCAGATCAGGCCAGCCATGTAACTCAGTTACTTTTAAAAATGAGTTGACACATCACTGTAAAAAACAAAACAAATATACTGTTTATGCACTTGGTATTTAAAATCGATGTATTGTTTGTTTTAACAGCACAAACTGTCTCAAGTTGTAGAAACTCCTAATTAGTGGAGTTTATACCTGATACTTGGGAGTGCAGCCTTTTCTAAAGTCATACAAATATCCAGTAATTAATTCATTCTTATTAAAAAGCTGTCATGACAGCCATTATTTCTGACCCTGTAAACAGCCATAAACCTGTCACCATGACTGTAATGAAGATGGATGATAAGATGTAGCCAGTTTTGTCTAATAATAGATTAATTACCATGTTGACATATTATATATGTTATATTATGTTATAATATACAGACTGTGAGCTGCTGTCAGAGTCTCTGCTCTAAATAAATGAGTGAGGGACTCACCGAGGAGGAGGAGCAGAGGGGTGGCTGCTGGCTTCATGGTGTCTGGATGTAGACTGAGCACGTGGGCTCTGAGCTACGGAGAGATGCCCGCTTTCATCACTTCCTGTTCTCACGTCAGCGTGCTGCTGTGTGTCCGGCTCACAAAGGTCCTTCATGAAGTGTCCCAGCTGTCCTTCTCAGTCCATCACAGCTCAGTGTGTGAAAGCAGCACCTCAGAGAGCACAGGCTGACTATGGCTCTGCTCATTAAAGACCCTACCAGAGCAAACCCAACAATCATATGACCCTCTATGAGCAGTCGTTCAGCGATAGTAGGATGTTTGATGAATTTAGTTATTGGAGTGAGCCCATGAGGAAGAGGCAGAAAGACAAGAGGCCATCCTGAAAATCAGATTTCTCTGGAGAGTAATGATGCTCGTGTCCTCACTGCTCTGCAGCTCAGTAACATTAATGATGTTACACAGCAGGAATATAAAACAACAGCATGATGCTTTGGTCACAAATACACGATATAGTGAGTAATCATCATCTTTGCTTCTGTTGCTGTTTGAACTGTCTGTTAAAGGTGTTTGTGGTCCTGAATTTAAAGAGAGCAGACTGCAGCAGTTTCAGATCCTCTCTCTGATCACCAGGAGAATAAAAACGAGGAGACGACTTCAACATGATTCATCTGCAGCTTTGAACAACTTCCTCATAATAAGACAGTTAATGAAGAATGTATGATTATATGATTATAATGAGATGATCATGATGACCACGTGTCTTTCACAGAGACTACATTTGTTGTGCAGATGATAAAACAGCAGAGGTTTTGTCTTGTACAGTTTGTCACTTTAGGTGTGAACAAGCTGTTTTGACACCATTTAAAGCAGAAGTCAGACTGCAGATCAGATCAGCTCAGCTCTGTGCTGTGCTTAAAATAAGCTACAGAACATGAGCCAGCACTGTGTTTAGGCAGCAGCAGGAGGCCACAGCAACCTCACATCACCCAACAACCAGAGTACAACACAGACAGGCTGGGTCATCAGAGTTAACACTTAATCTTAGTGTGTGTCTTATGTTTCCAGTTTTATTTTAATAGTCTTTTGTTCAGTGTCTTCAGTGTGGCTTCCTCCCTGTGTGGCTTCCTCCCTGTCCCATTATGTTAGATCTGTTTCAGCTGTGTTTCCCTGCTCTTTCTCATCCCTTAGCCTCTGTGTATTTACTCCTCTGTCTTCCTCTGCCTGTTGTCGTGTTGTCCTATGTTGCTGCGTGGGGTTTCCTGTGTTCCTGGGTTTCCTCACACCTGGTTTCTTGTTCCTAGTCTCCCAGTTTCTTCGGCCATTTCTCAATTCTCAAGTACGCAAGTGCGTACTCGCGTTCTCGCCAGTCCAGACGTCCCAAGAATGCAGCGTGATCATTCTACAGTTGGAATGGTAGTGTACTGATGACATCACAGGTCTGGAGTTTTTACTGCCGCCCCCTCTTAACTTAACACTGATTAATATTCGCAATGGAAATTACACATGACATGAAAAAGTTATACATGATGAAGCAGTAGTAGTTATTTTAAGCAAAAAAGATCATTTAAAAAAGTATCTTAAGCACTTTCGCTTTTACATATGCTCATCATCTGTTTCATAATTTCTAATAAGCTTCATACAGGTAAGCACAATCACTACATGACAGAAACGCAAGCTTCATCTCTCTGTTAATAAACATAATACACATGTATGTGTGAATAGAAACAAACAGGTGAGATGTTAGAACATTTTTTTTAGTAAACACTCAAACCTACAACAGACAGCTGCCGGGGTTTGGAAGAGAACCGAACTAATATTTCAAATATAAACAGATCATTGTTGGAGCAGCCTTCAGCATCTCCATGTATCAACATGCTGGTTTTGTTTCCTCCTGAATTAAATATGTTTACTGTTAGATTTAATTCAGACTCAGCTGTTTAAATAAGAACAGCACAATTTAAATTAGGTGAAATATTCAGGTTCAAATATACTGACAGCTCTCCGAGTATGACTTTAAAATAAAACGGTCCAGTTATGAAGCTGAACTTTAATCTGAGCCAAACCGATATACTAAGGAACAAATCAAACACTGAAATAAACCAAACATAAACATCCATCCACTCGTGCTGGAGCCTATCCCAGCTGTCATAGGGCGAGAGGCGGGGTACACCCTGGACAGGTCGCCAGTCTGTCGCAGGGCTAACACACAGGGACAGACAACCATTCATGTTCACATTTAGATTGATCGATTAACCTATCCCCACTAGGTGCATGTCTTTGGACTGTTTGAGGAAGCCAGAGTACCCGGGGAGAACCCACGCAAATATGGGGAGAACATGCAAACTCAGGACTTTCTTGCTGTGCAGCAACAGTGTTGTCATGGGGAAGCACGGTATATAGGTTATCTAAGTCTTATATGAAATATAAGTTATCTAAGTGACTTATATATCATGTTTAACCTAAGTAGTGAAAGACCGCGGGGGATTGAAAACGATGTGCCAGCAGTTCCCTGTTCTCGCCGGCTCTAGAGTCTCGACCTCCCGGTCGGCTAAGGAGCTGGTGGGTAACAGACGTCCCCGAAAACGTCGGAGCACTTTTGGAAATATATGATATCTTGATAAATTGAGCAGATATTTGAAGCTTACACAGCTACATTCTCACCTAAAAATATGTTAAAAGTTTATTTTGTAACCCAGAAAGAGTAATATTTAAAAGTTTTTAGTCGCGCTCTTTGGCCATTGCCGTGTTTGAGTTAGGGATGAAATGGGTGCTCCGTCCTGATGTCTTAACCCTGCCCACAGGTAACACACCTGTCGTTTCCATGGAAATGAGCCAGCCTTTGTCCAGGATGATGTCACTGCTGATGTCGCCACTGAATATCACTTCTGACCTGATGGATCTCAGAGTGATGGAGTTGACGTGGGAACTGTCTGAGTGTCTTAGTGACTAGTTTCTGTGATGTTTTCTGCTTTAACTGCTTTAAGCAGCAATAAAACAAACATTACAGCCCAGATACTGACACAGAGAATCAGAGTCATCCTCACAGAAACAGGATTAAAGTGACTCAGGAATGTGAACTATGGCTGATATAAGAGGAATATTTATTTATTAGGGTTATTCTATGGTGATGAGTAGGGATGGGTACCGGTGTCCGGTGCCATGATGGCACCGGTTCTGACATAAACGGTAGTAACCAGACCGAAAAGCAGCGCACATTTCGGTGCTTTCGGTCTATCCGGGCTAGTGTGGACGTAGCCTTAAAGTGTGTGCATCAATAAGCTGTGATGGAAACAGGAACAGAGTAAAGACAAACATCACACCTCAAACTAAGACGAGTCCTCACAAACAGAGCTGATCTTATCATGATGGTTACTTCTGTTTTTAATGTGAAAACAGTTCACTCACAGCTGAGGTGTCAAACTGTCCTTCACAGGACTTCTGCTTTTCTTTAGTTTTAATAAATTCATTGTTTGCACATTTTTATCTCTTCAACTCTGAGATCACACAGGAAAAACAGGAACAAGACTTCTTACTCTGTCTTAAACTGAAAGGAAGAAAATAGCAAAAACAACCTGCAGCTGTCGCCTGTGACAAAGTGGATGAGCAGTTGCAATGGTCTCCATGTCCCATATGTGTTTACCTTAGTGATGTGACGTTCTGTATCGAGGCTTCAAAACTTGTGTTGAGTAATGGAGGGGGCGTTTCCGCGATGCGCAAGACCAGGTGAGCCATCAAATGCCATGATAATACAGCATGCAGTAATGTTACTAAATGATATAACAATATTATACAGCTGTAATAAGTTACGTGTGTGATATTTATATTTGTGCTTTGTTTTTATTGTCTTTCCTCAGGAGAACAATCTCAAATAGATGAAGACCTGGTCAGCATGGTGATTGAGGACTCCCAGCCATTTAGCATTGTGGAGGACAAAGGATTCAAAAGATTCGTTAAGTCATTAAATCCTAGCTATGTTCTCCCCACTAAAAAGGTCATAAAAGCAGTGAAAATTTAGTTTCTACAGAGTTAAATGTGAACAGGCAGGACTGAGGCTCAAAGCCTCAGTGTGTAGCTACACTACACACTGCTTCACAGCCACGTCGTACTTTAGAACAAAATGTTTTTACTTTCCTTTAGGCCCTGAAAGTCATGGTGGAGGCCAGGTACCAGGAGATGAAGGAGAAAGCTAAGGCCAGCATTGAGAAGGCAGCATCTGTGAGTCTGACATCAGATATGTGGACCTCCATCAACACAGAGGCCTATCTTGCAGTCACCTGCCATTTTGTTGATGAGTCCAGCACATTGAACACCGTTGTTTTAGGAGTGCAATATTTTCCTAATGCACACACTGCAGAAAACATTGCACAGGTGAAAGGCTCACTCATGGCAGAATGGGCAATTACTGACAAAGTCACATGCCTAGTAACAGATGGGGCTGCCAATATGGGGGCTTGTGCAAGGGAGCTAAGACTTAAACATGCCAAATGCATAGCTCACACCCTGAACTTAGTGGTGAAGAAGGCCCTTGACCAGATCCCTGAGCTCTCTGACATCCGAGCCAAGTCCAGGAAGATCGTGGGATATTTCAGGAGCAGTACCTCTGCAAAGGTAAGTTCTTAAGTGGCTTAATTACAGTTTCTTTAATTCTACTTATGTGTACAGTTCTTCTCCCTTGACAATCTAATGTATGCTTTTTTAAATTGTATTTTGTAAGGAGAGGCTTTCAGTCGTGCAGGAACAACTAAGGAAGCCTCAACACAAACTACTACAGGAGGTGGAAACCCGCTGGAACAGCACTTACAATATGCTGCAAAGACTTTTCGAGCAAAGGGAGCCAGTGGGTGCTGCTTTGGCAAGTCTCACAACAGACATCCCACCTCTGTCATCTGAGGATTTTGGTATAATTTCAGAGTGTCTGGTTGTCCTAGTACCATTTAACGATGCAACCACTGAGCTCTCTCAGGAAAAAAGGGTGCCTGGGTCAAAGGTCATACCTTTGCTCACTATGCTGGATCATTGCCTCAATGAACAAATGGTAGAACCACCATCCATTGGATCTTCTCTGGCTCAGAAGCTGAGGATGCTATTGAGAGAGAAGCTGGATAAAATACAGACCATGAGCATTATGTTCCTTGCGACACTGCTGGACCCAAGGTTCAGAAAACTCGGGTTTCTCAGCCCTACAAGAGCTAGCGAAGCAGAAAAAAGACTGAAAGCAGAATGTGCTTCCGTAATGAGGGCCTCCACCACCTCTTCCTCCGCACCACCACCACAGCCATCAACGTCACAATCTGTTGAGGCTGTTTCCCACGGTACCATTGTTATTGCATTTTAGTTGCATTTATATAAACTGAATGTTGGGTTTTCCACTGTATCTATTATTGTATGATCTACTGTACAATATAAAGCGCCTTGAGGCGACTGTTGTTATTATTTGGCACTATAGAAATAACATTGAATTGGAAATTGAATTGGTAGTATCTCATAAGACTCTCCTTTTTGTTTAGGTAACAACCTGTGGCGTCGCCTGGATGAGAGTGTCAGGCAGACACAGACACAAAATGTGACAGCAGACGCAAATATTGAGGTCCAACGGTACCTGATGGAGCCAAATATTGGAAGGCTGGAGGACCCCCTTAAATACTGGGGGAGACAGAAATATGTCTACCCTCACTTATATAAGTTAGCACTGACATACCTGTGTACCCCTGCCTCATCTGTGCCCTGTGAGCGAGTGTTTTCAAAGGCAGGGGAAATATTGTCCAAAAAAAGAAATCGCCTACGACCTGCCACAGTGGAGAAACTGTTGTTTTTAAATAAAAACCAATGATGTGTCCCCTAAACACTAATCACTGTCCTTGCCTCAATGTTACAAAAGCACAACCACTGTCCACACCTCACAGTAAATGATCATTTCCATTTTAAGCATTTCCAAATAATCCTACAAATGAAGCTTCAAGAAGCTTCGCGTTGGGGTGAACCAATTGGATGAAAAGCTTCAGTGCTTCATGAGGCTTCATCTGCCCATCACTAGTGTAAGCGTTTTGTTGCCGGCAAATCAAACATTCTGCAAATTAAGACAAATACTCAGTTACATGTTTCTTTATATTTTATTATGTTACAGATCAAGTCATTCGTTCATACTTACTTTGTTTGTCTTTTCAGTCTTCATGAGGGTCAGGTGTGGGGAAACGCCTGCCTGGCATTTCCTCATTTTAAAGTCCTGCTGATGTCACAGGTCAAACCAAGTGGAGGGGTTTCTTTTTCCATAGAGATGCTTCCTTTTGCTTGTGTTAAGGTTTAAAGGGATTTGTTGAATGTTTTTCCTTTCATTAATACTGCCATTTAGTTGTGTAAATGTGCATATTAGAAGTGTGTAGAGGTTTTGTGTTTTTAGATCATCTGTGTAGAGTTTTAGATCCCTCAGTTTGAGTGAGTGGTACAGGCTGGGCAATTGGAGGGAAATTAATGTCCCTATTTAAAGCCAGTCTCTACCAGATGCAGGAGGAGGTGAGCCGTGTTATCAGAGCCATGGTATGTTGAGTTTTGTGAATTGAAGGGAAGTTTTGTCAAGTTACACAATAAATTAAGTTCACTGTAAATAAATTGATCACCTCTGGAAATCTGAAATGTCTGTGTAGTCTGCTTCTCTACCTTCCTTGACGTTTGTGTCTGACTACTATACATCGCCTCATTTAAACTGTTTTTAAACTGAAATCCTAAAAAAACAAAAAAAACCATCACAGCATTTAATCCTTTTACACTGAGAAACAAAGAACATGTGGATTTACACCACCCAGGTCCTGATTGAGGGCCAGTAAGGGTCAGGGTCAGTAAGAGTGATTGATCCATTTAATTCATTCATCTGTCAAGTTCAAATAACTGAACACTGAAACATCACAGACTTGTCCATCTCCACAGAGTTGATCCAGCCCTAACTATATGCTTTAGCAAAAAGGAAAGTTTGAAGCCTAATCTTGAAAGTAGAGATAGTGTCTGTCTCCTGAATCCAAACTGGAAGCTGGTTCCACAGAAGAGGGGCCTGAAAACTGAAGGCTCTGCCTCCCATTCTACTTTTAAATACTCTAGGAACAACAAGTAGGCCTGCAGAGCTCTAATAGGGTGATATGGTACTACAAGGTCATTAAGATAAGATGGGGCCTAAAAACTGAAGCCTCTTGGCTTGTCCAAATTCAGGATCTGGATCCTTGGAAATGTTGGAAATATGAAGCCACGGTTTGCCTACTACATACCAGTGAAACAAACACTAAGCAGCTCATTAGAATCAGAATTATGGAAGAATTCAGTATCACAGCAGTCTTGTGAAACTGACTCTGAGGCTTTTGGAGACACAAGTGACGGACAAAGCTTTAAGTCCAACAAGTTTTTCATTGAAAATCCAGGACGCCTGAAGCTAATTCTGTACCAGGATGCATTTGAAATTGTTAATCCTTGTTGGGTTTAGAGTTTATTATTGTCATTTGTATGTGGTCAAGTGGTGGAACGACACTTGGCTCCAGCCAGGTCTCCCTCATGCATGAGTAAACCAGAGAACTTTGGTGCCTTGAGTCTTGCTTTTTGCTGTGTAGCAGATTGTCCTTAACGTTCCAGCGAATAGGTTTATGCTACAAACCTATCAATCCTCTTGGCTCCGCTAAGAAAAAACACAGAGTGGTTGCAGTCTATCTGTCAGTGGCAAATTTGCCTGCTCATTTGTAGTCCAATACTGATCACATGTCCCTTGTCTTACTATGTGGAGACAATGACCTTAAAAAATTTGGAAACGCAAAGGTTTTCTTAAAAGTGGTAGAAGATTTAAAAGATTTGGAGGAAAATGGTATCGTTTCTGGTGATGAAATAGTCAAAGCAGCTTTGTACAGCATTGCTGGTGATAATTTGGGTTCACACAACATTGGTGGGTTTATTGAGAACTTCAATCGCTCTGAATACTTTTGCAGATACTGTGAAATCACACGAAGTGAGTTTCAGAGTAATGATCCAAATGTCTGTGGTCCACAGCGCACACCTGAAAGCTACAATTCTGCTGTGGGCGATCTACAAGCTGAAGGCAGTCAAGAAATCAAAGGGATAAAGGTAAACTCTGTTTTTAATACCTTGAAATCTTTTCATGTTTGCCAACCTGGTTTACCACCTTGTCTTGGCCCTGACATATTTGAGGGAGTCTTAGCCTATGATAGTGCACTGTACTTGAAGTATTTTATTAAGACAAAGAAATGGTTTACATGTGCACTTTTGAACCGGCGCATTAAACAGTTCAAGTACAAAGGAGCTGATGCGCTAACAGAGCCGTGTGCTGTCAACCCAGATTTAACCAAGCTTTCAGGTCAAGCCATTCAGAACTGGAATTTCTTAAGGTTGCTACCTGTTATAATTGGTGATAAAGTCCAAAATCCAAAGGCAGCTAATGCTCCAGCTTAAAGACATAGTTGAAATGATTTGTGCACAAAACATCTCACTGTCATAGGTGGTGTATGTTGACATTATAATCCATGAATATTTGGATTCAAGAAAGTGTTTATTTCCAGAGAGTGTACTAAAACCTAAACACCATTTCCTCTGTCACTATCCTGCACTTGTGTGTTTTTAAAGTAAACATAGTTACTTCAAAAGATGTGCCAGGAGTTTGAAAAACTTTAAAAACATCTGCCAAACCTTATCTGAAAGACATCAGATGTTTCAGGCATATCTTTCAGCTGGGCCAGGATGCAGTCAGTTTCTGCAAGTGAAAGACAGTTGCACCTTCTACCCCGACCTCTACAGTGATGCCATGAAATATGCAGTGAGACAGTTTGGCTTTGCAGGAAATGATACTAGTGTTTGCACAGAGATACAGTATAAAGGTACATCGTATAAAAAGGGGAATTTCCTTGTGTCAAAAAATGAGGGGTCCATTGAGTTTGGAGAGCTTCTTATTATTTTAATCAAAAATGATGCAGCAGTGTATTTTGTGTTGGATGCACACCAAGCTGAGTATCTTTCTGAATACCACGTGTACTCTGTGACAAAGGACAGTACAAGGCTGCGATGTCTTAACATTACTGACTTGGTTGACTTTTATCCATTACCATCACACTTTGTTAATGGCCACCAAGTCATTCCTCTTAAACACAGTGTGTTGTCAAAATAAGCTTTTTTTTTTAATGTCGCCACTGTTGTTGGGAAACCATATTAAAATGCATAACTGCAATGATTAAAAATGTTGTGATGGGAGGGGAAAAATGAAAGTGAATTACCTTTTCCTTTTATATATGCAGAAAATAAAAGGTGTAAACCATCCCTCGTGCCCCGAAAGCAGAAATTCATCTTATTTATATATGCACAGTGTTACTTGACTAAATATAATATTACTTTTGCCTTTTGTCAGCGCGTCATTCTTCGTTGATTCCAGAAATGACTGACTTTGAACCAACGTTTCTAAGGACTGCAATCAATGAGGTCCTGCCTGACCTTCCAGAAGTGACAAAGGATATTCTTGAAGAAACTTTACAATCAATTGGGGTAGAGACAAATGATGATTTTCAGTTCATTGAGGAATCTGATTTGCACTCAGCTTTGAGGCCAGTTCAAGCACGAAAAGCCATTGCTGCTTGGAAACTGAGATGTAAGTCAAGTATTGTAGTGAATGATACAAACAGCACTAGAAGTTGCCTGCATAAATTGAACCCTTTTTGCTGTGTGTGTGTGTGTTTGTTTGCGGGTTTGCAGGAAAAGTGAAGAGATGGGAATATGTCCATGTCATGAAACAGCCACTCGCTTCAGCCGAATCCGACATCTTCCGCTGTAGAATACGACTGTGCAGCAAACTGGCGTGAAATGACGTGCAGCTGCACTACAGCGACGTTAAAGCGGCAGATCTCCAAAAGTTGATTCTGTTCATCTGGACGCATCAGTCTTATAAACAGTAAATTTGCATAATGACTGAAACCAGCCCACTGAAGGAACAATGGGCTGGGAGGTCAGTTCCTTAATCACAGTATTGCAAATTCTCATGACCATTGATCAAGTCAAGTCAAGTCAAGTCAACTTTAATTGTCAATTCTGCCACATGTACAGGACATACAGAGAATAGAAATTTCGTTACTCTCAAACCCTAGTGATTAGAAAAATGCAAATAAAATAATTAAAAAGTAAAAGTTTAAATAAATACAATACAATTTTACGTATAACAAAAAAAGCTATGCAATATACAATATACAATATTCAAGTAAGGAGGCATAGTGGTGCAAAATAGGCAAATAGTGCAAATGGAGATTTAGTAATGTACGGTAAGAGATAGTGTAACAACAGAGTCTTATGAGGTAATGGCAGTCCAATGCTCCACAAAGTGACTGGAGCAGGCCAGTGAGTGCGTCAGAGAGTGAGTGTGTGTGTGTGTGACAGAGTTCAGTGAGACCGTGGTGGAGAAGAGGGGAGAGGGGGGCAGAATCGGGAGGGAGTTTAGCTTCCTGACAGCCTGATGGATGAAGCTGTCCTTCAGTCTGCTGGTCCTGGCCTGGAGACTCCGCAGTCTCCTCCCCGACGGCAGCAGCTTGAAGAAGCTTTGCATTGGGTGCGTGGGATCAGCCGCTATGCAAAGGGCTTTTTTAGTGAGACGGGTGCTGTAAATGTCCTGGAGGGAGGGGAGAGAGACACCAATGATCCTCTCTGCAGCTCTCACTATGCGTTGGAGGGTTCTATGACAGGACGCATTGCAGGCTCCAAACCACACAGTGATGCAGCTCGACAGGATGCTCTCGATGGTGCCTCTGTAGAAAGTGTACATGATGGGGGCTGGTGCTCCTGCTCTTCTTAGTTTGCGGAGAAAGAAGAGACGCTGCTGTGATTTCTTGGCCAGTGCTGTGGTGTTGTACGTCCAGGAGAGATCCTCTGTGATGTGCACACCCAAGAACTTGGTGCTGCTCACTCTCTCCACAGACGCTCCGTCAATGGTCAGAGGAGCATGTTGGGTGTGCATTCTCCTGAAGTCCACAACAATCTCCTTCGTCTTCTCCACATTCAGAGAGAGATTGTTGTCAGCACACCACGTGGCCAGGCGTCTCACCTCACTTCTGTAGTCGGTCTCATCCCTGTTGCTAATGAGACCCACCACCGTTGTGTCGTCCGCAAACTTGATGAAGAGGTTGGAGCTGTGTGATGGAGTGCAGTCATGGGTCAGCAGAGTGAAGAGGAGGGGGCTCAGCACACATCCCTGCGGGGCCCCCGTGTTTAAAATGATGGTGCTGGATGTGTTACTGCCGACCCGTACTGTTTGAGGTCTTCCGGTGAGGAAATCCAACAGCCAGTTGCACAGTGAGGTGTTGAGCCCCAGCTGGACCAGTTTTTGAGTGAGCTGTTGGGGGATTATAGTGTTGAATGCTGAACTGAAATCTATGAACAGCATTCGAACATATGAATCTTTTTTGTCCAGGTGTGTGAGTGCTGAGTGGAGTGCAGTGGAAATGGCATCATCGGTTGAGCGGTTGGGCCGATACGCAAACTGGAAGGGGTCCAGGGAGGGGGGCAGGACAGTCTTGATGTGTTGCATGACTAGTCGTTCGAAGCACTTCATCAGGATGGGAGTAAGTGCAACAGGACGGTAGTCATTAAAGCAGGAGGGAGATGACTTTTTTGGAACCGGAATGATTGTGGTAGCTTTAAAACATGTGGGGACGACAGCCTGGATGAGTGATATGTTGAAGATGTCTGTGAAGACATCAGTGAGTTCCACTGCACAGTCTCTCAGTACACGACCAGGAATGTTGTCAGGACCCGGAGCTTTACGTGCATTGATCCTGCTGAGGGATCTCCTCACGCTGTCCGGGGACAGAGTCATCACCTGGTCACCAGGAGGGGGTGGGGTCTTCTGTGCAGTGGTGCTGTTTTGGACTTCAAAGCGAGCAAAGAAAGTGTTCAGCTCGTTCAGCAGGGGGATAGTGCTATCACAGGTCTGTGGTGGGGGCTTGTAATCTGTGATGGTCTGAATGCCCCGCCACAGGCTCCGTGAGTCTCTGCTGTCTTTGAAGTGATGGGATATTTTCTTGGAGTACTGTCTCTTAGCCTCTCTGATGCCACGGGAAAGGTTGGCCCTAGCTGTCCTCAGGCTCGCCTCGTCTCCATCTCTGAAGGCAACATTCCGAGCTTTCAGCAGCCTGTAGACCTCTCCTGTCATCCATGGTTTTTGATTGGCCCGGACAGTTATGGTTTTCGTAACTGTTACATCCTCAATACACTTGTTGATGTAGGCTGTAACAGTCTCTGCGTACTCCTGGAGGTCAGTGGTGTTGTTATAGGTGGCAGCCTGCTTAAACATGTTCCAGTCTGTGGTGTTGAAGCAGTCCTGTAAAGCCTCTGAAGACCCTTCTGGCCACACTTGTATCCGCTTACGAACCGGTTTGGTGGCTTTGACGAGCGGTCTGTAAGCAGGCTACAGTGTCATAGATGCAGTTTGAAGTGTTGAAATGAGAAAAGCCCAAGTGAACACAGAAAGTGTTGTAGCAGTGTTTTATGATAATGATAAAGCATATATGAGATGATGTGGACAGTGTTTATTATTAAAGTGGGGAAGATCACAGGTATCACAGGGCAACTGTACACATGGAGAAAGGAGTTTCTCTACAGAAGACAGAAAGGAAATAAGTGTTCAGTAGAATATGGAGTAGAGCCAGTCCTTTATTATTGATTATTTTCACTGATGATCAGTGATGTGTTTCATAATATAGACAGTGGGATGGGATTTTCCCCTCGTGCAGATGATGGTGCTGTGTGTGGAAGAGAGGAAGGAACTTAGAGTTTATTACTGCAAAGATACAGGAAGTGATTTTGAAGCTGAAGGATGGTCACATGAGTGGGGGTTTAAATTTTCACTGGATCAGACCAAGGCTGTGTTTTTACAGGGAAAAGAATAAAACTAAACTAAAGTTATATAATCAAGAGTGAAACAATTAAAATAATGTCTTGGGGTCTGGTTTGATGAGGACTAGTCCTTTTCTTTTTTCCTCTTCCAGTCTGTTTGCCTCTCAGAGCCCCTGTGAGGCTGATTTTATGCTCACCATGTTGCTGGTGGCCCATGGGTCGGTCGTGCACTTCTTAACTCTTGTATCTTTGTGCGTCCTGTCATATTCTCCTATGTTGTAGGATGCTAACAGTGTGTATAAATGACTACATGTGTGTCATAATGGTGCAGCAGGTATATTTACAGATTCAGGTTTCAGCCTCTGCCTTTGACTCAAAGGTGATAAAGTGTGAAGGATAAATGTTTACTCGTCATCTTAGGTTTCTTCTTTTAAACACTCAGACTGTGTCCAACCATGGACCTGATCACTGATCTATGTACAGAGTCATAAAGCTGATGTTTGCAGTGTGAAAACGTCTTTAACATTTGTCAGCCTCATCAGCTTCCTCTCTATCAGCCCTGCAGTATTTTTAGCCTCCCATCTCCCCTCTGCATCACTTCTTCTTTGTGTGGTTTCCTGCTGATCTGAGGACAGCTGTCCTTATTTTAACTGTGAGTTTCGGCTCTGTGGGCTCTCCTGGTTCCTCTTCAGATTGTGACAGATGTCAGGGATTAAACACGATTATATTTAACATGGGCAGCACGGTGGCACGGTGGTTAGCACTGTTGCCGCACAGCAAGAAGGTCCCTAGTTCAGTTCCACCATCAGGCCGGGGTCTTTCTGTGTGGAGTTTGCATGTTCTCCCCGTGTTTTCTCTCCGGGTACTCCGGCTTCCTCCCACCGTCCAGCTTGTTGGGATAGGTTAATTGGTTAATCCAAATTGCCCATAGGTTTGAATGTGAGTGCGAATGGTTGTCTGTCCCTGTGTGTTGGCCCTGCGACAGACTGGCGACCTGTCCAGGGTGTACCCCGCCTTTCGCCCTATGACAGCTGGGATAGGCTCCAGCGCCCCCCGCGACCCTGAAAAGGATAAGTGGAAGCGAATGGATGGATGGATTTAACATCAAGGGAATCATAGCTGATTTCATCACATGTTTACACAGGTCTTTAAAACACTCCTGTTGGATCCACAACAGGATCCACTGTTGAGGTCACTAACAAACATATCTGTGGTTCCTCCACACTAACCCGATTGTCGCATCAGTCACATGTCAGAGTAAAGGCCCTGTCTCTCAGTCCTGTGGCTCCATCTAGCTGTTTATAATATTCATAATCATTTCAGTTTGTGGTCAGTACAAAGTGAATGTTTCTCTTATAAACAGCCCACACTCCCAGGTTTCCTGTGTGTTTTAACTCCATCTCCCTGGATCTTTGACTCTTCTGTGAGCCCTGACTTTAAAGTTGAAAAGATCTTCACAGACTTGAATGTCCTAAATCTGTAAAAATTTCCAGCTCACAGGGACAGCAGCCTAAAAGTTCAGCTCACCGATGCTGCTGAGCTCTGAATGTGACTGACACTCTTTAATAAACCATCCCTCTGCAGATGTTCATACAGCTGTTTTACTGCTACTCTGGAGCGTTTCAGTGGGAACTCACCTGGAGGGTCTTCACACAGGTTTCTTAGGAGGACAAAGCTACGAGCACAAACAGCAGGGTAGAAAAATCCCAGTCTGTCCAACTAATCAGAGGGCTCCTTACATCACACAGTGTGGTTTATTTACATAATCAGAGCTAATCTGATAGCTAATCCAGGAGCTAATCCAATTGTTAACCCAAAGGTAATCTCATTGCTAATATAATGTGTATGTGCTAATCAGTGAGCAAACAGGAAAGACAAAAGTAGTGAGGAATGAATGAGGAATTTAAATGTCAGACACAAAGGTTTTTTAAATTTTTTTATTTATTTCTCTGTTCTTAATTGTGTTTAAAAAATTTATGAAAATCATTTTTTTGATTTCCATCCATCTGTCTTCTTCCACTTATCCAGGGCCAGGTCACGGGGCCAGCTGAGAGATTAAATCTGTATCTGTATAATCTGCATTATACTTGATGACAAGATGGCGCCGGTGTGTGTGGCTGCTCGTCTGTCGTTGTCAAGCTTGTTCATGTTTATATTATTTCTAATTTGTGTGATCAACAAAAAAAAGTCTCTGCTGGGGCATCATCACCAGACACTACTGGACCAACCTGTGGTCGAAAATATTGTGTCCTTTGGAGCTGGTGGGCAGCAACCCAGTTGTATCTCGGGTTACCTGTACCGGGTTTCCACGCTACCTTCCCGGCAAAGGCGTCACAGTCGCCGGGGTAAACAAAGCGGTGGGCTGGTGAAGCTAAAGGTTTATCTAAGGAATTACTAAGGAATTGTGTTAATTGGATTACTTCCAGGATTTTTTGTGTCTCGGCGTTTCCTGGATCCTATTGATGCCTTCTTGGTGCCTGTGGTCGGCGTTGATGATGCTCCTCGGCCTCGCTGCCCATGCCCTCCCAGGCTAAACCTCCACCGTCAACATGATCGAAACCTGAGGTCGCTGCGTTGGTTTTCTCGACTTGCTGAAACTGGTGCTCCGGCTCCAGCTCCTGCCAGGATTGGCCTGGTGAACGCCAGATCACTTTTAATCAAAACTTTTATTCTTTGGGACTTCTTCAGTTCCCGTGATCTGGATTTTCTGTGTGCGACTGAGACGTGACTGAGTGTTGGTGAGTCCAAGACTCTATCTGAACTTTTACCTGTGGATTGTTGCTCTTTTAACTCGCCATGGACGTCAGGCAGAGGTGGAGGCACAGCGACTGTTTACAATCCGTCATACAGTCCATGCCTGGCCCTACACATGAGCACAGACAAACACTGGATCTTGTTCTGTCATACGGTCTGCCTGTCACTAACTTGGAGATTTGTGACTGTGGACTCTCAGATCCTATGGCTGTGTTATTCAACGTTGGTTTTAAACATAATGCAGTTAAATCTCGCGCTTCTGCTCGGCGCTGTCGGGTTATTAACCTCTCCACTGTCGTGCAGTTTTCTGCTGCTTTTAATCAGCTCGGTGGCCGCTCTGACTTGGTCTCCTCTGACACAGAAGAGCTTAATTCCTGGTTTTATTCTTGCTGTCAAACCGTCTTGGACTCTGTGGCTCCTTTAAAAACCAGGCAGCCCAAGGCCAAACCTGAGCCTTGTGTGAATGAGAGCAGTCATGCTGTTAAGAGGGAATGTCATCGAGCAGAACGGAGATGGAAAAAGGATAAACTGCATGTCAAATTCTCAAAGACTGCTGGCATCGCTACCAGAACACCGTTAAAGAGGATAAAAGGGAATATTTTGCAAATATTATTTCTTCCAACGGTCATAACCCACGTGTGTTATTTAGGACCATTGACACTGTTCTTAATACTCCTTTGAATGTCTGTTTGGAAGTTTCTCCTGAGATTTGCAATCATTTTCTGAACTTTGTTATTGAAAAGGTTGTCACCACCAGGGCTCTCATCACAGCTCCTGACTCTGACCCCTCTGCCTCTGTCCCTTGCACTGCTGTTTTTACTTAGTTTGATCTTGTGACCCTCTCCACGTTAGAGGATGTGGTTCGCCATATTAAGCCCATAGGCTCCCCTCGGGATCCTGTCCCTCCACAATTCTTTAAAGAATGTTTTTCTAGCATATGACAGTATGTCCTTGACATTATTAACAGCAGTCTGTCTTCTGGTGTGGTTCTTGCTAATTTTAAACATGCAGCCACTGCTTAAGAAACCTGGCCTTGATCACAGTTTTAGCGAACTATAGGCCTATTTCCAAGCTGCCTTTAGTCAATGGCGTGTCCAGCGGGGTGGCCTGGGGGGGCACAGGCCACCCCCCCAACCAGACTGGCCACCCCAGGTGCCACCCCAAAGGCAAAACAATAAAATTCAATCAAATATCAAATGTCCGATTATGTTTTCACGGTGAAGCTCAGATATCCGAGTGTAAGTGAATGCAGCATCGCTTCTGCGCTATGTGCATCACGTTAGCAAAGGTAGGAGAGCCAAGCAGAAAGACGTCACTGCAGGAAACAATTTTTCGGTGAAAGAAAATGAGGACAGAATAAATGTCCTGGTAAGTAATATCAAGTTTGTTGAGTTTAGTAAACTTCGGTAAAATTAGAATACCAAGGAAAAAAATAACACTTAAAGAATTATTGCAGCCGTGGAATATTTCTGACAGTATGCTACTGAGGGCAGCTAACATAAGAGTTATGAGTTATAAGATGTAATCTAAGTCGTAACATTGCTGTATGGAGCTGCAGATTTGGTTGCAGGTTAACATAGCTGGACTGGCCATCGGGCATACCGGACATATCCCCAGTGACTTATTTTTTATTTTTTTTGTAATGGCATGAACAATGAGAGGTGGTGGGTTGGCCAGATGCAGGTCGATGTGTAGAAATAACTCCGTTGTTTGGTGGTGGCTATGACGGGGCTTCCACAGAGGCAACAGGTGGATGAGGGAAGGGGAGGCAGGAGGAGAGCCCCGAGGCAGCCGCCAGTCCGAGTGTCAGGTGAACTGAACTTCAGGTAAGAAGTTATGACCTGCAGTCTATCTGGGTCAGATATAAACCAAGTTTAGGTGGAGTTTATTTTAGTTGTGCTGACTTTTTACTGTCAGTTGCAATAACTCGTACTGCGTTCTAGCCAGTTTGACGGAGTTTTTATACAGCTGGGTGGTGCTATGATGTTACTGATAGTGAACTTTATTTTATTCATAAGGTTAGTAGAGTTGCCAACGGCTCCTTAAAAAAATGGAATGGTCCCTCATTCAGAGAAAATATTACGCGTTTCGTATTGAGCTGAGAAGAGACGCAGTTTGTCCCGAACTTTAGCTAGAATGGAAAAAGACAAAGCTGGATTTATTCTGTCTTTATGCTGCACAGCTGCCTCTTCTTCTCTCATTCTCTCCCCCTCCCTCTCCTGTTGCTACTTCAATCATGAAACTGATCAATGATCAGCTGATCGGCTTTTCTCTCTTGTTTGTTTATCGCTCACTTTGCGCCAGAAAGAGGAAACCAGCGGATGTCGCGCTAAACAACAGCAGCACGTTTAAGCTTGATCAGCTGTTGTTAGAAGGTATTTAATATTAATTTCTAGTATCAGCTGATGTTTGCTGGAGCCACAGCTGTAAAGCTGCTGGTCATGATGTTGGTTTGGATATGTGGTGAGAGGGAAACATGAAGATGAAACCAGGAGATGTCCTTACTGAATCATCAGAGCTGAACAGGTGATGGAGAAACAGGTTTACCTTTTAGGTGACATGAATGAGTTGAAGGGAAGTTATGAACTGTTTCTGAGAGACAAATAACACCAGGATCCTTTTTTATGTAGCTGACAGCTGGTAACTGTGCAGGGGCGGATCTAGCAAAGTGTTGCCAGGGGGCAGGTAGGGCATTAACAGGGAAAGGTGGGCACAAAGAAATACTTTTCTTTCTTATTCTCATTTAAAATATCTAGCTTTTATTAAATAATTATCTAAATCTTACAACCAAAGTTTTTATCTGACGTAAAATGTATAGAAATCATACATATACCAACAAGACTGTACATCACTGTCACCACAGCGTTTGTTTTCAGTCAAAGTCTTTATGGCTTTAATACCTGGGGGGCCGGTCTGTAGTGAAAATGCCCGATTTTCTGTCCCAGTCCAGCCCTGCAGGTTAATACTGGCAGTGTCACCATGCCAGCTGACTGTATTTCATCATCAGCCAGTGTTGTTCTTTATCAATATTACCAAAGTTTACCATAAGGCAGCATAGAAAGTATTTACTTGCTTTCAGGTTTTATTCAAATATTAGTCTTTTCAGTTGTTTCTCCACTTTTTTCCTGTTTCAAAATCAAACACCAGTTTGTGAGAAGATTATCTTCTTTTTTTAACAGGCAGATAAAGTTTTACATTGGCATTGGCTAATTTGTCAATTGTTTGTTACAAATGTTCGTATTTTAATATTCAAAAATGTTTTTGCCCAAAACATATGTGCACTACATGTCAGTAAAAATACTATGCAAATATTGCTGTCCTTGAATGCTGAGTAAACACTGACAAAGCACTGATTGTATCTCTTGTACTTTATCAACGCAGTATCTAAAAACTTTGCACCGTAGTGGTTAAAATCTCATTCTAATAAGAGTTAAAAGTGCATTCGGTTATTAGGTTTATAGGATTATTGAATTATGGTTAACGGTTGGTAGAATTGTTTTTAACATTATCTGCCAATTACATCTGCCACCCTTCTCCAAATCTGTGCCCCTACCTGGCCCCCCCAACAAAAATTTTCTAGACACGCCACTGCTCTGAACACACAGTGAACCTGGTGTTCTTGGAGGCTAAATGTGTGGGGGCTGTGCTGACAGGAGGCTGTGGGCAGTGTGCATGGTGGGGATGTCTGCAGTTCTCTTGAAGCGGGAGTTCCTCTGCTAATGAGATGTCCATGTTATCTGTATTTGTCCCATTACCTTTGTAGTTGGTGATGTGTTTCAGGCCCTCCCATACCCTTCTGGAGTCGTATTCAGAGAGGAGATCTGATAACTTGTTTGAATAGTCCAGTTTTGCTGCTCTTGCTCTGCTGTACATGTCCTGGTCCCCAGATTTGTATGTACAGGGTGGGCCGTTTCTATGGATACACCGTAATAACATGGGAATGGTTGGTGATGTTAAAGTCCTGTTTGTGGCACATTAGTATATGTGAGGGGGCAAACTCCTCAAGATGGGTGGTGACCATGGTGGCCATTTAGAAGTCGGCCATCTTGGATACAACTTTTGTTTTTTCAATAGGAAGAGGGCCATGTGACACATCAAACTTATTGGTAATGTCACAAGAAAACAATGGTGTGCTTGGTTTCAACGTAACTTTATTCTTTCATGAGTTATTTATAAGTTTCTGACCACTTATAAAATGTGTTCAATGTGCAGCCCATTGTGTTGGATTGTCAATGCAACCCTCTTCTCCCACTCTTCACACACTGATAGCAACACCGCAGGAGAAATGCCAGCACAGGCATCCAGTATCCGTAGTTTCAGGTGCTGCACATCTCGTATCTTCACACCATAGGCAATTGCCTTCAGATGACCCCAAAGATAAAAGTCTAAGGGGGTCAGATCGGGAGACCTTGGGGGCCGTTCAACTGGCCCACGATGACCAATCCACTTTCCAGGAAACTGTTCATCTAGGAATGCTCGGACCTGCACCCATAATGTGGTGGTGCACCATCTTGCTGGAAAAACTCAGGGAACCTGCCAGCTTCAGTGCATAAAGAGGGAAACACATCATCATCTAGCAATTTCAAATATCCAGTGGCCTTGAGGTTTCCATTGATGAAGAATGGACCCACTATCGTTGTTCCCATATACCACACCAAACCATCACTTTTGTTGTTCCAACAGTCTTGGAGGGATCCATCCAATGTGGGTTAGTGTCAGACCAATAGCGGTGGTTTTGTTTGTTAACTTCACCATTCACATCAAAGTTTGCCTCATCACTGAACAAAATCTTCTGCGTGAACTGAGGGTCCTGTTCCAATTTTTGTTTTGCCCATTCTGCAAATTCTGTGCACCGATCTGGGTCATCCTCGCTGAGATGCTGCAGTAGCTGGAGTTTGTATGGGTGCCATTTGTGAGTAGCTAATATCCGCCGAAGGGATGTTCGACTAATGCCACTCCCCAGTGACATGTGGCGAGTGCTACGCTGTGGGCTCTTGCTGAATGAAGCTAGGACAGCCACTGATGTTTCTTCATTAGTGACAGTTTTCTTGCGTCCACATTTTGGCAAATCCAACACTGAACCAGTTTCACCAAACTTAGCAAGCAGTTTGCTGACTGTAGCATGGGAGATGGGTGGTCTCGTAGGGTGCCTTGCATTGAAATCTGCTGCAATGACCCGGTTACTGCGTTCACCAGATATCAACATAATTTCGAGCTGCTCTTCACATGTTAACCTCTTCGACATGTCAATGGCTGTGAACAAAGAGAAACCACCGCTATTGGTCTGACACTAACCCACATTGGATGGATCCCTCCAAGACTGTTGGAACAACAAAAGTGATGGTTTGGTGTGGTATATGGGAACAACGATAGTGGGTCCATTCTTCATCAATGGAAACCTCAAGGCCACTGGATATTTGAAATTGCTAGATGATGATGTGTTTCCCTCTTTATGCACTGAAGCTGGCAGGTTCCCTGAGTTTTTCCAGCAAGATGGTGCACCACCACATTATGGGTGCCAGGTCCAGCATTCCTAGATGAACAGTTTCCTGGAAAGTGGATTGGTCGTCGTGGGCCAGTTGAATGGCCCCCAAGGTCTCCCGATCTGACCCCCTTAGACTTTTATCTTTGGGGTCATCTGAAGGCAATTGCCTATGGTGTGAAGATACGAGATGTGCAGCACCTGAAACTACGGATACTGGATGCCTGTGCTGGCATTTCTCCTGCGGTGTTGCTATCAGTGTGTGAAGAGTGGGAGAAGAGGGTTGCATTGGCAATCCAACACAATGGGCTGCACATTGAACACATTTTATAAGTGGTCAGAAACTTATAAATAACTCATGAAAGAATAAAGTTACGTTGAAACCAAGCACACCATTGTTTTCTTGTGACATTACCAATAAGTTTGATGTGTCACATGGCCCTCTTCCTATTGAAAAAACAAAAGTTGTATCCAAGATGGCCGACTTCTAAATGGCCACCATGGTCACCACCCATCTTGAGGAGTTTGCCCCTCACATATACTAATGTGCCACAAACAGGACTTTAATATCACCAACCATTCCCATGTTATTACACTGTATCCATATAAATGGCCCACCGTGTAGAGTTGTGTGCCTTTAACATGCCTGAAGCTTACTTGTCATCCAGGGTTTACGGTTTGTCGCACACGCTTTTCCGTGGTGACAGTGTCCATGCAGTGTTTGATGTAACCCAGCACTGCGGTTGTGTGAGTCTCTAGGTCATCCTGTTCAGATACACTCTGTGCGCAAAACAGCCCTGCAGCAGAGCTTCCTCAGAAAAGGTGTTAATGGGTCTGATGGTGGGCTTTGTCCTTTTCCTGACTGGTGTGTGTGCTGGGACAGTGATGAACTTTAGCTTGGTACATGATAACTACAGGCTGCGGCGCAGTAAAGTAAGCCCCGCCCTCACCAACCACACAGTGTGGCCACATGGAGCTCAGCCAGTGAAACACTTCATGTGTTAAACTTGTTAAAGGGGAAGTGATGAAGCTGAAGGCGTCTCTCTGCTCAGACTGATGTTCAGTCGTCATCCAGACACCATGAAGACTCCGTGTGTCTCTCTGCTCCTCGGTGAGTCAAACTCAGAGCTGCTGCTCATTTATTCATCAGCATTAAACTGAAGGGAGCCTCTGCTACACACAGCCGGGAATGTGGGGAACTGTGATGCAGGACAGAGACACAGACACTAAATCCACACTGTGAAATCTCATCAGCTCCCAGAACTAAAAAACACTAATAAAACTTGTTGCCTCAAAAAAACAGAGTAAAGCTTAAGACGACTATATTAGGACAACTTATTCATTAAGTGTAGAGTTCTAAGAATAACTTGATGATTCTGACTGTGTAACACTGATTGTTCACCCACTGACAAACATGAAGTTCTGCTACATCAAAAAACAACTTGTAGTAACTTATATTAATATAACACTGTATGCAAATGTGATCCAAAGAGAATAATTAATAACACTTCTTGTAATGGTGTTTAAATCAGCACAACTTTTATTTTGAAATGTAAAACAATATATCAGCCAACATCCTGGACACTGTTCTGCTGAACAACAACAGTTATGCTGTCATCACTGTTATAATGTTACAATGAAACAACGTCTCAGATTTGATTATTCTTATTATTAGTTTATTATTATTAGTTTAGGCTTTCCACAACTTTATTCTGGTGATCTGCAGAATAATTTGGCCACAAAACAAATGTCACTGTTCAAAAAGTTGCAGACTTCACTATATACAGTGCAGACAGTGTGGACCCTCTAAACTAAGTCTGTGTCATTGTTATAATCTTACAATGAAACGTCTCAGATTTAATTATTCTTATTATTAGTTTATTATTATTAGTTTAGGCTTTCCACAACTTTATTTGTAGTTACATTACTTCTATAATCAAAATAAAATGTATTTACTGTTCAGTCTGCAGATCAAACAACACATTTGTTTCACATTCAAACACAGGAGCTGGTATGTTGTAATGTTTTAAGGAGGCTTGTTTCCAGTCCAGGCATCACTGCCTGAATGACTGTCATGGATCCAGGTGATCCAAATGTAAGTGCAGAAGAAAGTCTTAACTTCCCTTCAGTACAGTGGCAGTGGATGTGGGCTGGAGATGCAATGACCTTCGACCTGCAGGTCACTGACCAACCATCTGTGGTGGAGGACTCATCTCTGCTGGTGTCCTGCAAGCAAACAATCAGATTCTTTAGAACAACAACTTATTTGCTTTCTTAAAACATGTTTTCCAGCATTTGCTATGGAACAGACCTCAGTTTAGACTCAATCTCAGGCTCCCTCCCCACCAGAGAGGTGACATTCACTGATAGTTCTGACCACCAGCTGACACACAATAATGTCATGAAAGCATATATTTAAAAGGGCTCTGCAAACATGGCCAATAACTTATTCTGGTGATCTGGAGAATAATTTGGCCACAAAACAAATTTCACTGTTCAAAAAGTTGCAGACTTCACTATATACAGTGCAGACAGTGTGGACCCTCTAAACTAAGTCTGTGGGATATGATCTTTGAATGAATGCAGACCAAACTGTTGTTGTTTGTATTTACATACACAGCATGTCTTGTAGGATTAACTGGAGTCATCAGCAACAGCACAGAGCAGTCACATCTCAGGTCTAATAATAGAAGACAGGAAACTAAAGCATAAAGGAAGCAGCAAGTAAAGCAGTTTGATGTAAAGTATGATTAAAGTTCAGCCTGATTAACATAAATGTGACAGCTACTAACATATTGTGGGAAGTAAACTAACCAAAATACTTCCCACTCAGCTGATGTCTTTCTGTCCAACAGCTGCTCTTCTAGACTTGTAAGAGTTTGATGTGATGTGAAAAGCTGCCACAAAGAATTAAAATAAATACAGAGGTTAAGAAGATGCAGTTCATATGTTGTAAAAGTGGGTTGAAAACAAGCCCCGCCCCTAACAGCTGGGCTCTTATCTGGTATCTGCTCACGTTTCTATTTCAAACAATCAACAGAAAACTTGACTGAGAGATTTTATATGTTTTTAAAGCTGTGGGTTAATTTTTAAGTAACATGAGCCCAGAGGCAGCAGCAACGCTAGGCTAACACTAGCTAGCTAACAAGTTCATAAACCTGGTGCTAAACTGAGAGAAGGCACAAAAACAGTTTGAATAAGAGTAAAGATTTACTCACTGAGTCAGTGTATCAGGTAAAGATCCACAGCAATGCCAACAATGATCTCTTGAGCTGAAGCTTCTCCAGCTTTGCTCAACATATTCCAGAAAAAAATGGCGACACCATGAACACGCGGACTGATCTGTGAGAGGAGGAGGACGGTGGTGACGTGGCATTTTCAAACCATATAGTCAAAACTTCCAGCTTACTGAGTTTTTCTAATTTAAGACAACTCAAATAAACTGATCAGCTCTTTGAATAAAAAGTACTGGTAACTTACGTAACCTGAGATCTAATAACAAGCTGATGAAAATTGAGTTCAGTCTACTTCAGTGGCGGCTGGCCCATAGGGGGCGCTCGGGCTCCGCCCCCCCAAATGTGGAGGAGTAAAAATATATATTTTTAAAAAATTCATCAATGATAGTTTTACTATGTGTGTGCCCATATACAGCCAGGCGTATTTTAACATTTTCACCAGCTGACTCATTAAAGTTCAACCAACAAACGGTGTTTTTCTTCTTCTGGGGCGCTCGTCAAAGCGCCCTTGATATGCAGCGAAATAGCCTATCATTAAATGGTTGCCAGGGGAAAATAATAAATATTTGACCTATCAGCGTCGCTGAATTAAATGGTTTGGGGGCGCTTAAAATTGCGCCCCTGCAGAAAACGCGCGAAGATTTGCTGTTCTAGAATTTTACCTCAGTCAGTAGCCTAAGTGAGCTATAAGGTCAGAGAGAGACGATGGCAGCGGTATTGTTAACGGTTGAGGCACAGCCTCCCCCAAATTCGGTTAGATCGCTTCTAACCTACCCTTTTGCCAGAAGGACAATGGCAGAAAAACTGCAAGTTAAAGAGTTGGGACCTGACAAGCCCGAAATTCAACTAACCCAGGCAACGAAGGAGAAGTCAAAAGCATACAACAGGACTTTTTGTCGGAGTTGGTTCCAGCGCAAGTCGTGGCTGACAGGCTGTGGAACAGCTAATGCACTTTTTTGTTTCCCGTGCATACTGTTCAAAAGTGACAAGTGTGATTTGACGTGGACACAATCTGGACAAACCGACTTGTTCATTTTAAATTTAAATTAAAATTGTGTTGTTTGATGTACTCATTAAATGGGTCATTTTAGTCGATATCATAAAAATTGCCCCCCCTGAGATTTTTTTCAGGAGCCGCCACTGGTCTACTTAATGTTTACCATCGTTTAATAACAGTTTACAAAAACCATGCCATCAGGTCATGAATTTAAATAAAAACTTTGGACTTTTATACACATTAATAATTCGCCAGTACACCAGAGTGACTACACGCTAATAATTATGGTTAAACAAGCAGGAAAAGCATTTTAAAATACTGATTTCAGTGGTCTAGGACACTGTGTACATGAAACGGTGTATAAAACACAACACTTGGTGATTAAACCATAAAATAGTTTCATTAAAAAGGAATAGAATAGAATAATCCTTTAATTGTCCCACAGGGGAAATTAGGGTTTAACAGCGGCAAGAAAGACACATATACAAACAAACAGTACACAAGACACAGGACAGAAACATACACAATTTTTACATATTTACATGAAGGACAATGGTTACCAAAAACTGAGTACCATACCATTATTAAATAAAATTAAATTAAATACAGATAAGAGACAAACCTTGGTTATAGTGTGAATCGGTTGATTAACTTATTGCAGTTACAGCGCAGATGTAAACATCTATGTTTGTTGGGAGCAGTTCTGATTGTACAGTCTGACAGCTGCAGGGAGGAAGG